>NW_015666274.1:22221-27360 GCF_001515625.1 Sinocyclocheilus rhinocerous
GTATTGTCCCTTCATATAAACAGTACATTGTGTCCTATTTTTATAGACTTTTGTGTAGCACACTAATTAACTAGTACACTGCTTAAAACTATAATTGTTCAGAATGTGCAGTTTTACTAGTTAATAAGAAAATACATAAAATGTGTAACTGTTCAATAATTCAATGTTGTAAAACATCAGATCATAAAGATGTGCTACTTATGTTACTTTTACGAATTAAAATATTTCATGTTTATAATATTTTAATGAACAAATAACATTTAAAAAATATTTTTCGCTGTGTATTCCACATAAAAACGCTGTTTTGTGTAATGGTTATGCAATGACGTTGTGACGAGGGGGGCGGGGCCGAGAGCCGTGGGAACGGCGCGAGGCCGGTGGAGTAACTGATAATGAGCGACACCTGCACCACTCACCGGTCTCGAGTCCCACGGAGGAGCTACATTACTCAATATCGATGATGTACATGTGCCTCTCATGCCCCGCATCTCTATCAGTTACTGTTTAATCGCTCGCCACCACTCCTAAGGGCTTAAAACTGACTGTTCCTTTCTTGGACTCATTTAACCCCTCTGGATTCAACCTCTGGAGGTCCGATTGACTCACTGTTGCTTCTTCCACCGTAGCTGGAAGGTGTTGCGCATTCAAGTGGGCATTGTTTAAGGTGCAAATTTATGGTTGGCTCCCCCCTCTGATGTATATTTACCTACTTGTCAAATTAAACCAGTTCAAGTTCACAGTGTTGCCAACTTAGCAATTTTGTTGCTAGATTTAGCAACTTTTCAGACTACACTAGCAACTTTTTTTTTCAAAAAGCACCTAGCAACAAATTTAGCTATTTTTAAAAAGTTTTTGGCAACTTTTAGCAACTTTTGTAAAGTGACTCAAATGATAAAAAGACATATTTTCATCTAAATTACACAAAAAGTGGGAACGGCGCGAGGCCGGTGGAGTAACTGATAATGAGCGACACCTGCACCACTCACCGGTCTCGAGTCCCACGGAGGAGCTCCGGAAGGATATAAAGGAGGAGTGACGACAGGGAAAGACGAGAGAGGACCAGGCCTGGACTTTATTTTGTGTTTTGGTTTTGTTTGTGCGTGACAGTCGTCCGCGAGTTTTGTGTTTATTTTATTATTAAAGTTTTATTTGAATGTTCGCCGGTTCCCACCTCCTTCTTCCCGACCTACAAACGTTGTTACAGACGTCATCACGCAATGACATCACAACATCATTTAGCAACTTTTAGCAACAAGTCAATCTGCCTTTAGCAACTTCCCCTGAAAATTAGTTGACTTCCCTCTCTGTCGTGTTCTGACCGACACCTGGTACACTGCTATTCCCTTCAAAACCAAGCCCTTATTATCTTTCAAGGTAGCCTTCGCTACAGAATCACTGTTTCGAAACAAATGATTCACAAAAGTTTCGAAGCTTCGGGAAGCAGTGTTTCAAAAGCGGCCATCACTACGACACATAACAGCTGTTCTGTATTTTCATCAGGTTCAGATGCTTCAATCTTCTGATTCTGCTGTTTTATCTCATCTATCATAGCGGTCAGTATATTTTATGTAACCATTTTTTATTTTAACCTCCTGGTAGATTTATTGTAGTTGATTGTTTCTCTGTTGCATCACTTGGCCAAGTGACTTGTGTTGATGTTTGTGGACTGATTTGTGGAATGTGGACTGATGGACGGACATTTCTCAGTATATTACATTATTACAAATCCAGACTTGTATATGCAGTTCAATCCAATTCATTTATTAATAAACATTGTACAGGAAATCACTACAAACGCACTGACACGTCTCATCAACATTTGAAATTTTAAATGTGGTACTGCTGCGAATACTATATGCTGTTATTGCCCTCATTTTTTAATCCAACTTTAAACAAAACAAAATCTGGTTGCTGTTACGTATAAGTCAGTTTGAAAATATTTGTGCCTATTTTGAAGAGCAAAATGGCAGATCAAATTAAGCCTTAAACCAACAACCTTAAACTTGACATTTCTGATGCTAAACTCCACCATCAGTTTACAGCTGTTCAATCCACCTGGATGTGTGATAAAACGTTGTGAGCAAAACACAAGCTGACTAAAATGATTCTATTAGAATCTTTTATGATGATCTTGATTGCAGAGAATAAACAGAAAAAATGTTAATTACTGATACTTTGTACTGAAAGAATATTTACTGTCTGTATTTGCAGGAACCGGCTCTGTAGGAACATCTGAACATCTGTCAGGAGAAAAGGGAGGCAACATCACCCTAACATGTGAATTTGGGGACAGTGAGATCCTTGGTATTGATTTATTCAGTCGGTCAAACCCCATCTCTGTTTGTCAGGAGAAAAACTGTAGCGGACGAATATTTAAAAAAAGAGACTGCGATGTCATCATCAAGGATCTCGTCTTCAGTGATGCTGGGAAATACATTTTGAAAGTCTACTATAATACTCAGAAGACACAAATCAGGGAGTACCATCTTCATATTCATGGTAAAGTCAAAACTGATTGAACCATCAGCATGTGCTTATTTGCATACTTACATTTGGTCGTTCAATACGTGTATGTGTTTATGGCCTTGATTTATTGACACCATTATAATAATGATTAATGTATTTCTGTTTCTCCTCAGATGAGATTATTGTGAAGAAAGGCAAACCACTGAAGTTAGACGTTCTGTTTTCCAATGCTGATAAAGTGGAGAAAAACTCCAGTGAAGGGTGGAAGGAGATCTGGAACCGAACTAGTGGGGTCCAGGATGATCATCTGTCTGACCGTGATGGGAACCTGACCATTAAAGCATTTATGGACAGTGACACAGGAACATACAGAGTTCTGGACTTTGAAAATAACACCTGATCACAGTCACAATCACAGGTGAGAGGAACTCAGTGGATGTTTAAAGTATTTGGACAGCTGAGGTTTATTCATCATGATTTGAACTGCAAATTAATGCTAAATTGTGTGACTGACCTTTCAAAATCCTCTACAGAATCTAGTACAGAATCAAAGGGGAAATGGGATGACACGAAACAACATAGTAAGTAAAACAGGAGGCACTAAGAGCTTTACAAAATCTTTAAAAAGTGAGATTAATAATAAAAAAAAACTTAAAAAAAAATTGTGCTCTCTTTCAATCTTTCCCCTTCCAGCTGTAGAGCACTGGATTGTGCCAACTGTAGTGTGTTCAGGGATTCTGGTTCTGGCTGTGATTGTGATTCCTGTCATCATATGGAAGCATCAGCACATAAGTCATGAGGACAATAAAGAGCCCCCAGAGGTACTGGGGAACCTATAACGATCTTGACTGAATCTGAAAAACTGCACAGGGGCCCTGAACACCTAGTGACACAAATTAAGATGTTACTTATAATTTGCCTTCAGAACCAAGATTATTCTGTAAACTTTTGCTGCTAGGGGTGTGCGATATGTAATGTCACTTAATGGGTGTTTCTCAAACGGAAGGCTGCATATCTCGGCTGCCACGTCATCAAACGTCGCTGAAGGCCATCTCAATCGCAAGGATCTTTGAAGGGCAGCCTTCGTTTCGCGTCCTTCATTCAGCTGAATTTGAAGGACGCATGGGATGTATCCTCCGCGACCTTCAATCACCCACAATCCTTTGGGTCCAAATACAGTTCTTAATGCATATTACTAATCAAAAATTAAGTTTTTATATATTTACGGTAGGAAATTTACAGAATATCTTCATGGAACATGATCTTTACTTAATATCCTAATGATCAATAATTTTGACACTGACAATGTATTTTTGGCTATTGCTACAAATATACCTGTGCTACTTATGACTGCTTTTGTGCTCCAGGGTCACAAATGTTTCATCATAGGATAAAGGTGCTCACACAGAACAAATGTATGTTTATTTGCACTGACCGTTCCCTCTAAGGCCAGTAGAATATGAATATGAACTCGTAATACGAGTCGTTCACTTAGAGCGAATCGCGGATGTGTGGTTGACGAAGTGCATGCGATTAGGTGCGTTGGTGTGTTTGTGTGTGAGTGCGTGCGTGTAAAATACCGCTGACCATGACTGGCAGGGAAAAGTTCCGTGGGAGGCAGCGTTTTCTCCGGAGTAGCAAAACCCAATGGAATGGCGATCTTGTGAGTTCCTTCAGCAGTTTGTCACACTCTCTGCAGCCGGTGGATCTACATTTCCGCACTCACCCCGACCAAATACAGCGTGTGTCTCGCTCCTGCCGATCAACTCCTCAGGTGAGACTCGCATCCATTGTGTGGCTTGCTCAACTACCTCTTGGAGTCCGCGTTTACCATCTCTCTCTTTTTCCTATCCTTACTTCCTTTTTATAATTTCCGCCTAATTGTTCACCATCCCGATATGGGCACGGAAGGGGCGGATCTTCCTTACACCGCCACACTCCCCCCCGCTGGGACAAACAACCCATGGTTGGCAGCAAAGGTAATGTGTATGAGTTTCTCTTAGAAACCCCAAAATTCCTCATCTTCATCAGAGGTCTGCTCAAAAATCTCAATGAGTTTTCTCTTTTCCAATGTCTCTAACTCCTCAGTCGTTGGATAGCATGGTTTTAAATTACAAACGTGTGCTGTTCCTCCCCTGTTGTTTCCAGCACGATCTGATAATTCAGCGGACCTAATTACTTCAGTACCGGGTATTACTGCTGTGTCGATTAATGTTTGTACATTTGCCTTGACAGAAGACATTATGAATGCAGGTTGGGGTGGAGGAGCAGAACTCAATAGTGAGAGGGACGGGTTGAGTGTCCTTGGAGGTTGCTCTGTTTTTTGGCATGAAGGGCTAGGTATGCTGTGAGTGACATCAGGTACACAGGCATTACCAGGTTGAAAAGGATAATCCTACTGTGGAGTAGTCTTGAATGTGTATTTTCTATCGATGACATTTATTTGTAAGCCACTGAAGAAAATGAAATCCAACCCTAAAATCACAAGTGATTGGGGGGACAGGATAGCAACAGGTAGAGTAAAAGTTCTGTCGTGCATATTGATTTGCAATTGAACCCATCCTAATGGGACTTCTGCTTCACCATTTGCTAGGTACAGTGGGCCAAGTGACCAAGGCTTGAGTTCTCCTGGCAAGAAGAGCTTTCTCCACAGGCTTTCATGGATCATGGTAT
>NW_015666275.1:0-794 GCF_001515625.1 Sinocyclocheilus rhinocerous
ACGGGAGGATTGACAGTCCAGTCCGCTACTCCACGGCAGGCTGGGGCGTTAAACTTAGAATTGAGCGCCATTAGTGATTCGTTGTATCCCCCGAAATACATTGGACAAATGAAAACTTTTAAAAAAATATGACTGGTTCCACACACCACTGTTATGTCGGCGTTTTCTGAAAGACATATGAATATTCTGCTACTCGAGGTGCTCCTGCATTAATTTGAATCATATGAATGCATAATTCTAATAAGTTTTTTTTCTTTTGTTTTCTAGTAGAAATGTCAAAATATCCTTTAAACAAGATACATGTATTTGAGAACCCAAACTAAGATCATTTTAATTTTGTTTAAAAAGTTAAAGAAAAGATCATTCTTTTCGCCAGTGTTGTAAGAACCAGGGCCGTGCACAGACATTTTGAGGGGCAGTGGCCCAAACCAAAAAAGGGGCACTAGGGGGGTGGGTGCTTGTTAATACAAATTATCCAGTTGTTACAAATATACAATTAAAAGAGAAGACAGCACACTCTGTAATATTTTCAGACTTTATTGTAGATGTTTTGATAAGAATGGGCTCTCCCTCACACTCTGAGCCTGCTTCTGCCTCATCTTCAATGGAAGTAGGGGAAAGTGGGGTAAGTTGAGCCAGTGGGTAAGTGGAGCCACCCCCCGTTTCTTGGCAACTGTACACTTTTACTGTCATGTGACCATGTTTTTTGGACCCACCCATAATTTCTGCCAGACTGTGAAAAGGAGAAACACATGGGGGGAATAGAAGGCACCCATTTACTTTAAAAACTGTTT
>NW_015666276.1:0-581 GCF_001515625.1 Sinocyclocheilus rhinocerous
TAATTAAGGCTTGTATTTTTCTTTGTCTCTACTGGGCTCACTGAGAAACAAAACAAAAACAGTTTCTCAGTCAAAACAGCTTCAGGTCAGATTACAGCTTTCTCTGTCTTCTCATAAACATGAGTTTCTCTGCTGTGTTTCTACTGCATACAAAGAAAGCAAATATTTGGATGCCTCATTGTGCTTTTATCATTCATTTTTGTCAGTTGACTGTTGGATGGCATGACTATATTTTAAGGGATAGAAGATTAAAGGCAGCGGATGAGAAAAGGCAAGCTCTCAGTATCAGTGGGTTGGTGAGAAAGTTTTCAATGTGCTGCCGCCATGTGGGTGCTATGAGAAAGTTTTCAGTGTGCTGCCGCCATGTGGGTGCTTTGGGTACTGCATTGGCCACTAGATTATGTACAATATGATATTCATTACTTTAGGTTCTGAGAGATTGTTTGTCAGCAATGATGGAAAAGGATTCAAAATGTTTGACCTGAAATATTTGTATTCTTTCCAGTTTTTCTGTTTCATCAGCAGAATGAAACGCAACTAGAAACCACCTAGTTGTCTAAATTTTTCATAATTTTCTTCAA
>NW_015666277.1:0-284 GCF_001515625.1 Sinocyclocheilus rhinocerous
AAAAAAAAAAAAATACTGCACATTTACATTTTTCTCATAAATAAATTCTGGTAAATAATATTTTTGGTAAATACTCCTTTAAAAAGTGTTTTTTTATTATAATTTTATTAGTAGTAGACTAGAACACGTGGATATGTTGTCATTCTTACACTAGAATACTGAACTTTGATTTCAGTGATTTGGACTATGAGATGGACTTTTGCTTCTTGCACTTTGTTGCACTTTACTTTTGCTTTAAAAAAAGGATTTCATAGAAATTTGGATTTCATTTGGTTTAATAAAAT
>NW_015666277.1:324-889 GCF_001515625.1 Sinocyclocheilus rhinocerous
TTTTTTTGTGGAAAATTAATCGTTTCGATTAATCAATTAATCGATAAATTAGGCTATAGATTAATCGAAATAAAAATAGTCATTAGTGGCAGCCCTATACTTTTGAATGATCGCTCGCGGTTCACTTTTACTTTTGATTTTGCGATCACATGCGCTCTGTGTAAAGGAAGATCAGATATTTGTCAATGAGCTCAGGATCTGTTGAGCAGCAAATCATCCAGCATGGTCTGTCAGCCATCTCTCCTCTCATCAGTGAAATCTGACTCCTGCAGCTCGTGTTGGATGCAGGGTTGTCAAGTCCGCGTTTTTTTTTCGATGGAATTGGGCTACTTTTAAACTGTTGCCATGGGTTGATTTTCCCAAATGGGTTAAAGGTTTGAAATATTGGATAAATTACATTTGACTGAAATGCTTATAATTAAACATTTTGCATTCTACCTATGATAATTGCATTTTACCCAGGGATGTCGCTAATGGGGTGAAAGGTGGTGACGATTATAGGGGCCCACGGCTGTGTCAGTGTCCTTAAAGGTCCCATATTGTCAAAACTGAAATTTCCTGGCTT
>NW_015666278.1:0-687 GCF_001515625.1 Sinocyclocheilus rhinocerous
ATATGATGTATTGTAGTAATGTTGTCTCTGGTCGTCTGGTCTGTGAGCGTATATGCATTCAGGAGGTGTGGCTTTGGACAGCGATTGCAGGGAGGGTGGGACGTTCGCTTTCAGTGCTATCAGGCTAAAGTTAGCAGTTTCCAAGATCTCCTACTGCACCTTTAAAAGATGGTGAAAAGCCTGACCAACATGCAAAGCAGCCAACCACAAATGGTTTTGTTTTTAAATGACATTTAGGAATGTAGATTATGCCACAGTAACAAACCAAGTGGAAACTTTGACATAGCATGTCAAGGATGAGGAAATGTTCGAAGTAACACACCGTATTTTAAAATACAATATTGCATCATATTTAAGAAAACAAGTGTTCATCTTGTATTTATTTATTTATTTATTTTTCATATTATTCAAAGCAGCTTTACAGAAAATTATGTCTTAATGCCCAAGCAGTGACCCAACTTACCACCATATTACCTCATAATATCCTAAACTACTATTATGTTATAACATGTATTCATGGTAATTTTATAATACTATATTTAAAATAAGATTATGAAAAGAGGCAGAAATATGCATATAATTCTCTGCTGACCATGGACTTTAACAATGAAATCCTTGCTTGAGATCTTATTTTCAGTGGCAATTTCTACTTTATAAAGTCCATAGTGTTCTGTGCTGATGTTTGTG
>NW_015666279.1:0-611 GCF_001515625.1 Sinocyclocheilus rhinocerous
TTTTATTACTTTGCTATTCAGTTCAACAGGGTTTATAGAACTCTTAAAAGCGAAATAGACATTCTTTGGTTGTTTGGTTATTTAATAAATGGGCAGTAGCAATTCTAAGTACTTTTGTGCAGCAGTATGCATAGTTATTCAGATTGCAATGTTAGCAAATTTTATAGCATGCATAGCAAATTCAGATGCAAGGTTAGAAATAATAAATACAGCAGCATGCATAGCAAGTCATTATTATGGCTAATATAGCAGTGGCAGCAGAAAGCGATTTAGTCGCATAAAATTTTAGTGGTAACTCATGGGCGCTTTAGTTGCATACAATTTTAGTGATAACTCATGGAGGGTAAATTAACTCTTTAAAGTGCAATAGGTATTTATTACTTTGCTAATTCAACAGGGCTTACAGCAGGTTTCGTGCAGCAGCAGTAGATTATTCTTCGCAAAATCTGATTAAATATTACAACCGCAACAGCTCGCTCAATAAATTCCTACTACAACATTGTGAATATCATTAACAGCAACAGCATGTACTTCAACTCAGTATTGAAATGTTAGTGAATATTATCAATAGCAGCAGTAGCAGAAGTTTTGTTGCGTTGGCCGTATCGCAC
>NW_015666279.1:789-959 GCF_001515625.1 Sinocyclocheilus rhinocerous
TCTCAGCAGTTCAGTCTCTTGTGCAGTAGCAGCAGCTTGCATAGGCATTCAGTCATTGAGATTTTTCTCAGCAGCATGCACAGCATTTCTATGTTGCAAATTTTAATTTAGACACACTATATATGAAAGCAGACAACTGCATTTAAATAAAGTCACTGTAGTGTCTTGCT
>NW_015666280.1:0-463 GCF_001515625.1 Sinocyclocheilus rhinocerous
GCTTCAATTTATCATGTGGAGAAATATCTTTGCGAAGATTTGGTTAATACTTCTATAAAGTTTTTTAATGCGAGTATTGTACATACTTCCCACTTTTTCATTCAGACCGCTGTTCGGCAATTAACACATGCTTTCATTCAACACTAAACTTCACATATTAATAGCTTTATCTGCTAAAAGGGGTTAACAAAACATTGATTAAAGTTGCAAGGTTACATTTTGACACCTCAAGCATATATATAAGACATACAACATATTATTTGTGAATATGGTTGCCCTGTTATACGCATAAATGATTGTCTTTTGAATTGTCTGTGTAAGTTCTGTTTCTTTGTCTGTGACAGGAGAAACGCGCGCTTTTCTGGAAAGTAGGAAAAGGATGCGTCCCATTTGGAATGCAGGAAGAAAGAGGGGAGATGTCCTGAGGTCATGACACTGTCACGGGTGGAGATCTGCCATTCTT
>NW_015666281.1:0-212 GCF_001515625.1 Sinocyclocheilus rhinocerous
ATATTTCAATTTACCTATATATATATATATATATATATAGAGAGCTCCAGAGGTTGACGTCACGCAATCTAAACTCACCATTTTGGCAGGCAATCAGGAGAGCGCTAGAGCGGCTGTAGCATTGGTATCGACAGTTGTACAACAATAATTTAAAACCAGACTATTTAGACCTTACAAACCTTACTATTTCAACATGGTGGACAGCTGCTGTG
>NW_015666281.1:868-955 GCF_001515625.1 Sinocyclocheilus rhinocerous
ATATCAGGATACTGCAGGTCAGGAAATCTATCCGTTTCGTTACTTTATTGATACACGTTAAAAGCACCACGGGGGCATTATAGGGAT
>NW_015666282.1:0-954 GCF_001515625.1 Sinocyclocheilus rhinocerous
ACCCTCTCAGCCGCTCAAACCACTTGGGCCGGCGCCCGTTGGACTAGAGAAGTCCTTGCCCACGCCTAGGCAGATGTGAACCACATGCTGCACCAATTACAGAAAATGACTGTAACCCTGGCTGAATTAAGCGGGTACAGCCGGCGTCCCAAACGATTTCTGGGCGCTTTGCTAGGAGCTGCTGCGGCTGTAGGAACTATGTTTAACATTGGCATGAACACCGCTAATGCCGTGAACCTGGCCACCGTGAGGCGGCATGTGGGCGAAATCCAGGCTGAAATGCCTGGGATATGACAACAGCTCTTAGTCCAGAGCCACGCCCTACAGACCTTCGGGAAGTCGCTGAACGGCACCATCACAATTCTAAATACCCATAGCACCCTTCTAAACCAAACCATCAACAAACTATTTTCGGTCATACAAAACGATTTAGCTCAAATACAACTCCTTGTTACGCCGACATGTTACGAGAATTAAGCTCCTCGATTGATAACTTAGCCATGGGTAGGATTCCGCACTACTTGATCCCTCTTAGCCTTGTCCAAAACGTCCTAGCCTCCGCTAATACGGGCCCTGCTAGTCCCATCGAAACCCATCTCGCCTTTTCCCTGGGCAGCGCTATCCCTTACCCTTGTCCAAAAGGTCCTAGCCTCCACCACTATGGGCCCTGCTAGTCCCATCCAAACCCATCTCGCCTTTTCCCTGGGCAGCGCAATTCCCTTATACGTAGACCCGGAAGCAGGTGACTTGGCCTTCCTCATCAGTTTACCGATTATTGACTCCAATAACATTTACCGGCTCAAAGACGTCATGAATGTGGGATTCTGGCAGAGTAACACCTATGTCAAAAAACACACTCCTGAAGTCGTTGCGTATCACGATAACGAGCAGTTGTATCTGGCCCCAAACCTGAAAATGTGTACGCTCACCAAGGACATTCATTACCTCTGCCCG
>NW_015666283.1:0-1699 GCF_001515625.1 Sinocyclocheilus rhinocerous
TTTGAGAACCACTGATATAGATACTCATAAGGTGTCATATGTATATTTTCAATAAATTAGTCTTTACATAGTTTTTGAATACTAAATAGGCTGGCTAATTTAGAAAGATTTCAGTATTGTTTGTGATCTTAAGATGTAATATGTATTTGTATTCTTTCTGTTTACACTGTTGTATGCTCCTCTGTTATAGGCCATGAGGAAGAACTCTATCATGCTCACAGAGAATAGAGCTCAGTGCTGCTAACTGGGAGAGCAGCTGGAAAACTGGAGGAGAAGAACAGTTGAACACCTATTAATACAGACGACTGTATTATTTTTCTGCAAGAACCACAACAAGCAAAGACAATGATGAGCACTCTGAGCAAACAACAGCCAGACTATTTGTATTCTTTCTGTTTACACTGTTGTATGCTCCTCTGTTATAGGCCATGAGGAAGAACTCTATCATGCTCACAGAGAATAGAGCTCAGTGCTGCTAACTGGGAGAGCAGCTGGAAAACTGGAGGAGAAGAACAGTTGAACACCTATTAATACAGACGACTGTATTATTTTTCTGCAAGAACCACAACAAGCAAAGACAATGATGAGCACTCTGAGCAAACAACAGTCAGACGCTTGATTATGCACTGCACTTTACTGAGTTCTTCAACATGTGATGCTGAGCATTTACTGTTTGTAAAACTACTAATAAATTAAGTGGATGCCCTTAATAAACCTGTTAGATTTTGATGTTTTATTTTTTAGATTAATAAAATTGTATGTTTTAAAAACATAATAGCTAAGCATTTTTTTGAGTGTTTAGGATGGATTCTGGGAAAATAAAACTTCCCGCTAAAAACTTTATAAGAATGTTAGGGGATAATGTTCTAATCATGTTGTGACTAAACATTTATAGAAGGTCATCACAGAACTTTTTTTAGAGTGTTTTTAGAGAATGTCATCCTACCTTTTAGAAGAACGTTCTAAGAACAAAAATAAAACTAAACTCTATATGAATGTTACGGAATACTGTTTTAACAATGTTGTCACTAAACAATTTTAGAATGTTTTTAGAGAATGTTATCCTATCTTTTGAGAGAACGTTCTGGGAACAAAAATAAAACTAAACTCTATATGAATGTTACGGAATACTGTTTTAACAATGTTGTCACTAAACAATTTTAGAATGTTTTTAGAGAATGTTATCCTATCTTTTGAGAGAACGTTCTGGGAACAAAAATAAAACTACCCGCTAAAAACTTTGTAAGAATGTTAGGGAATGATGTTATCACTATAAACATTTTAAAAATGTTTTTAGAGAATGTTATCCTATCTTTTGAGAGAACGTTCTGGGAACAAAAATAAAACTACCCGCTAAAAACTTTGTAAGAATGTTAGGGAATGATGTTCTAAAAATGTTATCGCTAAACATTTTTAGAATGTTTTTAGAGAATGTTATCCTATCTTTTGAGAGAACGTTCTGGGAACAAAAATAAAACTACCCGCTAAAAACTTTGTAAGAATGTTAGGGAATGATGTTCTAAAAATGTTATCGCTAAACATTTTTAGAATGTTTTTAGAGAATGTTATCCTATCTTTTGAGAGAACGTTCTGGGAACAAAAATAAAACTACCCGCTAAAAATTTGTAAGAATGTTAGGGAATGATGTTCTAAAAATGTTATCGCTAAACATTTTTAGAATGTTTTTAGAGAATGTTAT
>NW_015666284.1:0-1507 GCF_001515625.1 Sinocyclocheilus rhinocerous
TTTGTCCGAAGAAGAGAGAAGGAGAAGGTCAGTAACTTTGAGTCATCATGTACATGCTTTAAATAGGAAGGAAGAGACTGGTTGTATTATTGACGAGCCTTTTTCTCTGGCGGAAATGGTAAGAGCGATTAAAAGAGCAAAGCCTACTTCTCCAGGGAAGGATCAGGTGTGTTATGTAATGTTAAAACACTTTGGGGAAGGATCACTGTTAAAGTTGCTTGAGTTATATAATAAAGTGTGGAATGAGGGGAAACTGCCAATTGCATGGAAAGAAGCAGTAGTGATTCCGATAAGGAAACCTGGCAAAGATCCAACTAAACCCACAAGTTACAGACCAATTGCCCTTACATCTAATTTGTGTAAGATAATGGAGGGGATGATAACAGATAGATTGACATATGTAATGGAAAAAAGAAATTTATTGGTAAGCTGTCAGAGTGGTTTTAGGAAGGGAAGGAATACAATGGATTCAGTAGTAAGATTAGAGACTGAAATAAGGAAGGCACAAACAAATAAAGAGACCGTAGTTGCAGTATTCTTTGATATTGAAAAAGCCTATGATATGATGTGGAAGGAGGGGTTATTAATCAAGCTGGATAAAATAGGGATAGGTGGGAAATTGTTTAACTGGATAAAAGACTTTCTGTTTGGTAGGAAAATTCAAGTGAGAATTGGGGCAGAAATATCAAGCCAATATGAGGTTGGGAATGGAACACCCCAAGGAAGTGTGATAAGTCCGCTGTTATTTATTATTATGATAAATGATGTCTTTGTAAATGTTCCTGAAGACATTGGAACATCTTTGTTTGCAGATGATGGGGCAGTGTGGAAAAGAGGAAGGAATACAGAGTACATAACTAGGAAGGTTCAGAAAGCAATTGATAAAGTGGTAGATTGGGGATATGAATGGGGGTTTAGGTTCTCAATAGAAAAGACTCAAACAGTCTTTTTTACCAGGAAAAGAATTCAGGAAGATAGGAGGTTAAGGATGTATGGCAGAGAGATAGAGAGGGTAGGATCCTTTAAATTCTTAGGCGTGACATTTGACTCGAGGTTGACATTTGCAGAACAAATAAAGAAAATTGAGGACAAGTGTAAAAAGGTAATTAATGTGATGAGATGTTTGACAGGAAGAGAGTGGGGAGCCAGTCGTTCATCTCTTAAAAGGATTTATGTGGCCTTGATAAGATCGGTGTTGGATTATGGTAGTATAGTGGTTGGGTCTGCAGCTAAGTCTCTTTTAAAGAGGTTAGAGGTTATTCAGACTCAAGCACTAAGAATTTGCTGTGGTGCTTTTAAGACTTCTTCAGTACCTGCTATACAAGTGGAAATGGGCGAAATGCCACTGGAATTAAGAAGGATTCAGCTGATGGCTAATTATTGGGCAGGACTGCAGGGATATGATGACTCTCATCCCACAAAAGCTGTACTAAAGGATTGCTGGGAAAATGGAAGAAATTTTAAGGAAAACTTTGGTCGGATTGGAAACAACGTAGCAAAAGAGTTA
>NW_015666285.1:0-932 GCF_001515625.1 Sinocyclocheilus rhinocerous
TGTATGTGGTAAGTTAACTTTCATGTACTGTAATGCAACAGGCTAACGCTAGCAAGCGGCTAACCTTTTAGTGGCTCCGTATAATGCATTATTTGTTTCACGCTTCGGGCACACCCCTAACCCCGCCCCGCCCCCCGATGTCATCGTCCATCACAATGTTTCACTGTAGACATCGTCCGATGCCAATTTGTTAGACATCGTCCAACCCTAGTAAGTATCAGTACTTGCTCTGCAGCAGCGTAGCAGACCTATTCCGCCGAGACCAAACACAATAACATTGTCATGTACATTACCATGCTAAACTCTCCGAGAGTTATCATGAACTTCCATGAATGTGAGTATTCAGCAGCTTGTGGTGTCCTTAAAAAGATAGTTCACCCAAAATTGAAAATTCTGTCATTTACTTACCCTCATGTCGTTCCAAACCCGGACTTTCGCACATCTTGGAATCACATCTGAAGATATTTTTAATGAAACCTGATGGATTTCTGTCCCTCCATTTAAAGTCCATTCACTCTTCAAAAAGTTCATGAATACGTCGTTAATGTAATTAGTTTGAATTGAGAGGTTTAATCCATGTCTTCTGAAGAGACATGATTGCTTTATATGATGAACAGATTTAAATTAGGCCTTTATTCACATATAAACATCGATAAACACACATAGAGTACATCAAATATGGTAAACGCATGTTCAGATATGCTTGATATGCAAGAAGCAATAAGGTTTGTTGGGCTTCCATTTTCCATATTTGATTTTCTGTATATATATATTCAATTCAATTCAAGTTTATTTGTACAGCGCTTTTCACGATACAAATCATTGCAAAGCAACTTTACAGCAAATTAAGTTTCTACAATATTTAGTGGTAGCTCATCAGTGGTGACTGTCAGTCAATGTACATATGTATGAAATGTACGGAAAAATCAATT
>NW_015666285.1:1123-1462 GCF_001515625.1 Sinocyclocheilus rhinocerous
TATATATATATATATATATATATATACATACATACATACAGTAGGGAAATTATTTATTTGATCCTCTGCTGATTTTGTAAGTTACTTACACTTACAAAGAAATGAAGGGTCTGTAATTTTTATGGTAGGTTTATTTTAATGGATAGACAGAATATCAACAAAAAAATCCAGAAAAAACACATTACATAAAGGTTAGAAATTGATTTGCATTTCAGTGAGTGAAATAAGTATTTGATCCCCTACCAACCAGCAATAATTCTGGCTCCCACAGATTGGTTATGTGCCCATGTGGAACACAGATTAGTCCTGTCACTTTAAGAAGTTACTCCTAATGTCAGC
>NW_015666285.1:1499-2036 GCF_001515625.1 Sinocyclocheilus rhinocerous
AGCTCCGTGCAAGATCTTGCCTCATGGGGTAAGGATGATCATGAGAAAGGTTAGGGATCAGCCCCGAACTACACGGGAGGAGCTTGTTAATGATCTTAAGGCAGTTGGGGCCACAGTCACCAAGCAAAACATTGGTAACACACTACGCCACAATGGACTGAAATCATGCAGTGCCCGCAAGGTCCCCCTGCTCAAGAAGGCACATGTACAGGCCCGTCTGAACATCTAAATGATTCAGAGAAGGCTTGGGAGAAAGTGCTGTGGTCAGATGAGACCAAATTTGAGCTCTTTGGCATTAACTCGACTCGCCGTGTTTGGAGGGAGAGAAATGCTGACTATGACCCCAAGAACACCATCCCTACAGTCAAGCACGGAGGTGGAAACATTACGCTTTGGGGCTGTTTTTCTGCTAAGGGTACAGGACGACTTCACCGCATTGAGGGGCAAATGGACAGGGCCATGTACTGTGCAACCTTGGACGAGAACAAGCCCGAACACTGAAGATGGGTCATGGATGGGCCTTCCAGCATGACAATG
>NW_015666286.1:0-880 GCF_001515625.1 Sinocyclocheilus rhinocerous
TATGGACTCTCTCTTTTCTAGCATTTTAGATATGGTTGCTCCTTTTCGATTAAGGAAGATTAAGGAAAACAGTCTGACACCATGGTATAATGAGCACACCCGCGCCCTAAAGAGAGCAGCCTGGAAAATGGAGCGCAGCTGGAGAAAAACAAAACTAGAAGTATTTCGTATTGCTTGGCGGGAAAGTACCCTATCCTACAGAAAAGCATTAAAAACTGCTAGATCTGATTACTTTTCTTCTCTTTTAGAAGAAAACAAACATAACCCCAGGTATTTATTCAATACAGTGGCTAAACTAACGAAAAATAAAGCATCAACAGGTGTTGACATTTCCCAACAGCACAGCAGTAATGACTTTATGAACTACTTTACTTCTAAGATCGATACTATTAGAGATAAAACTGTAACCATGCAGACGTCAGCTATAGTATCACATCAGATAGCTTGCTATAGATCGCCTGAGGAACAATTCCACTCATTCTCTACTATAGGAGAGGAAGAATTGTATAAACTTGTTAAATCATCTAAACCAACAACATGTATGTTAGACCCTATTCCATCTAAGATCCTAAAAGAGGTGCTTCCAGAAGTCATAGATCCTCTTCTGACTATTATTAATTCATCATTGTCATTAGGATATGTCCCAAAAACCTTCAAACTGGCTGTTATTAAGCCTCTCATCAAAAAACCACAACTTGACCCCAAAGAACTAGTTAATTACAGACCGATCTCGAATCTCCCTTTTCTGTCCAAGATACTAGAAAAGGTAGTATCCTCACAATTATATTCCTTATTAGAGAAAAATATTATCAATAATAGTAAAAAGTTAGGATTACCAGTCAGGATTTAGACCGTATCATAGTACTGAGACTGCTCTCAT
>NW_015666287.1:0-1374 GCF_001515625.1 Sinocyclocheilus rhinocerous
AATTACAGCCCTTTAATATGTACCTCCCCCTTTTTCAAGGGACCAGAAGTAATTAGACAGTTGACTCATGGACAGATGTGGGCTATTCCTTCATTATTTCTACATCAATTAAGCAGGTAAAAGGTCTGCAGTTGATTCTAAGTGTGCCATTTGCATTTGGAAGCTGTTGCTGTGAACCCACATCATGCAGTCAAATGAGCTATGCATGCAAGTGAAACAGACAATTGTTAGGCTTCAAAAACAAAACAAATCCATCAGAGAGATAGCAGGAACATTAGGAGTGGCCAAATCAACAGTTTGGTACATTCTGAGAAAAAACCAAATCAACAGTTTGGTACATTCAGAAGAAAAAAAAAAAGAATACACTGGTGAGCTCAGCAACATGAAAAGGCCTGGACGTCTACGAAGGGCAACAGTGCTGGATGATTGGAGAATGGTACAGAAAAACCCTTTCACAACATCCGGCCAAGAGAAGAACACTCTCCAGAAGGTAGACGTGTCACTGTCAAAGTCTGCAATCAAGAGAAGACTTGAGCAAATAGAGAGGCTTCTCCACAAGCTGCAAACAAGGCCAGATTAAACTTTGCCAAAACATCTAAAAAAAGCCAGACCACTTCTGGAAAAGCATTCTTGGCTGGAATTAAGATCAACCTGTACCATAATGACGGGAAGAAAAAAGTATGGAGAAGGCTTGGAACAGCTTATGATCCAAAGCATATAACATCATCATGCATAGCTTCCAGTGGCACTGGGTCACTGGTGTTTAGTGATGACGTGACAGAAGCAGCCGGATGAATTCTGAAGTGTACAGGGATATACAGATTCAGTCAAATGGAGCAAAGTTGTTTGGGCGGTGCTTCATAATACAAATGGACAATGACACAAAACACACAGCAAAAGCAACCCAGGAGTTTTTCAAGGTAAAAAAGTGGAATATTCTGCAATGGCCGAGTAAATCTCCTGATCTCAACCCGATTGAGCTGCATTTCACTCGCTGAAGACAAAACTAAAGGCAGAAAGACCCACAAACAAACAACAACTGAAGTCAGCTGCAGTAAAGGCCTGGCAAAGCATAACAAAGGAGGAAACCCAGTCTCTGTGATGTCCATGAGTTCCAGACTCAAAGTCCCCCTGTAGTCAAATATTTTATCCCTTAAAACTTATCTTTGATCATCAAAATTACATATTTAAATGTTTTTTCTTGTGAAAATAATTTTTTCATGCCTTAAAATAGCTTGAATGTAACTCTGCACCCTTGCTTCATTTACTATAGGTGGATCTATGAATATGCAAATGAGTCCCACCTCCACTCAGTCACACCAGCCAGCACCTCCTGATTCACTGAACTGTAGTAAACGCAAAACAATGGCATAC
>NW_015666288.1:0-281 GCF_001515625.1 Sinocyclocheilus rhinocerous
TAAGAGCAATCATTACCTTTTTAAGGTAAAATTAAATAGACTACTCACTAATTAATCACACCCAACACTTGCCTGTCTATATAACTATACAACTTCCTGCAAAGTTCAGTTCCAACTCTTCTCAAAGACTACTGAACCAGCTATTTATGATCTTCAGGAGCACTGGTTAATTACAGACAGGGCTGTTGGATCAGTGTTGAATCTGAACAGAATTGGGCAACCCTGATCATTATAATTAAGGGGTGATTTATGGCTTCAGTTCATGTAGTTCTTTACCTCCA
>NW_015666288.1:332-4565 GCF_001515625.1 Sinocyclocheilus rhinocerous
TACACCCAGCCATGGCTTACCTCACATATTACATTTAACATTTTGTTTAAAAGCACCATAAAAATAATGCTTTCAATATCTATTGAGAAAGGTTACAAAGACAATCTTTTTTAGATATTTAACTATAAGGTAGAAACCTCTGGAGGAAACAGACTACACAAAAGTTCATCTGACCAGATGTTATGCAGCCTCACAACATTAACGACACTGAATAATTTGTTCTTTCCCAATTAAATTTATTAAACAGTTTTAAACCTAGGTGAATCCAGGTCAATATAGCATTTCAATAAAGTGAGGTGATGACACTGAACACCTGCTCATCATATTACTGCACAAGACCCAGAGCTGACCGTGAGAGCTTACACTTTAGACGTGTTCGACTTGAAGCGGCACTGTGCAGACTGATTGAAGTATGACATAAAAGTATCGTGAGAGCGATTCAAAAGCATAAGAAGCTGTCTTGCTCTCTTATTGCTCTCGCGATCAAACATGTTTGGTATTTAGGACTCTTGATCGGGCTGCCTCTGACGTGATCCCCGCGATAGCCAATGAGAGCGAGCAAGCGTCACCTAGCAGATGTTGCGTGCTTCTATAGCACAAACATGCCATGAAAGCAGAGAACATCACCCATATTCTTTGTTATACTTTGTTTTTCATTGTACAACAGAACGCACGCCAGGAGAGCCAGCATTGATTGTTCTCTATTTGTTGTTCTTCTCTAGTCACGTTTGATCTCGCGAGTGTCCGTGAGATCATGTGTCACTGTGAAATCGTTCCTACAATCAAGTGTGTGGTCTTGTGGTCTGGTCTAATCGTCTAGTGTGCTCATTCAGAGGATTATAAGGCTAAAAATCGGTTGAACTGTCTTCATGTCTGTGGTCTCCCATGGTATTAAAATCGGTTACGATTTGAAAATCGTCTAGTGTGTCCCAAGCCTTATTGCTCTCACGGTACTGTGATGTCATACTTTGATCGGTCTGCACAGCTTCAAGTCAAACACACCTATTATCTCTTCTAGAGAAAGATTAAGTGAATTTGCTCTTAAATAATAAACTTAAAGATATAATCAAGTAATACAAATATTAAGGACATATTTTAACAACTGAATGTACAAAGGTAGGAGAGACCATGCTACATTGTGAACAGTAACAAATCAGGGAAACTGCTTAAATTATAGACTAAATTATTTGAGCTTGATATTGTGTAGAGATTGTTGTGAATGGCATATCTCTAACGGAACAGAAATCCATAATATTGGCAGTAGGCAGGGTGCAGACACTGGTGATGGACTGTGATGAGACACAGGTGTGGGGATGATCGTGGACCAGGGGTGGATTTGGGTGTCTAAGGATGTCATAGGCTGGGTTGTCCTCAGGTATTGGGTGAAGAAAAGAAACAGAGTAAGTGCATTTTATGTAACAATGTACACAAAAAGAGCATCACATCATATTAATATGAAATAATTGACTTGATATTTCCCCAAAAATGGTGCAGTTTTGGGCACCACTGATTTCCATAGTAGGGAATAAATACTATGGAACTGCTTGGTTACAAACATTCTTTAAAATATCTTCCTCTGTGTTCACCAGAACAAAGAAATTCATACAGGTTTAATAATAATAATAATACATTTTATTTATAATGTGCTTTTCTCAACCCAAAGCGCTACAACAATGTCACATGTAAATACAACTTAATCATAATAGACAATTTTAAAAAAGTGGGTTTTCAACAGTTTCTTAAAAGTACTTAGTGTAGGAGCACTTCGAATGTTTAAAGGAAGCGCATTCCATAACCTCGGAGCGGCACGAGAGAAAGCTCTCTGTCCCATAGTTTTTAATCTGAAGTGGGGCTGATAGAGAAGAAGAGAATCAGCAGAACGAAGAGGACGAGAAGGCATGTAAGGGGTAACTAAATCACAAACATAAGAAGGAGCCAATTCATGCGCAGCTTTATAGGTTAAAACAAGCGTTTTGAATTCGATACGCGATTGAACTGGAAGCCAGTGCAAATTACAGAGGACACCACTGATGTGCTGCCGTGAGGCTGTGTGAGTGAGAACACGCGCTGCTGAGTTCTGAATATATTGTAGCCGTTTGATAGATTTTGCTGATAAGCCAATGTAGAGAGAATTGCAGTAATCAATTCTTGAAGTGATAAAAGCATGGATGAGCCTTTCAATGTCAGGTGTAGAAAGGAAAGGCCTAATCCTAGCAATATTTCTGAGATGATAAAATGCTGATTTAGTAACACTCCTAATGTGAGCCTCCATTGTCAAATTAACATCAAATATCACACCAAGGTTACGAGCTTGTATAGACGGCTGTACAGAGCTGTTATCCAATGTCAGATTAAAACTGCTACATTTGCGAATGGCTACTGGTGTACCAATAAGAAGAGCCTCAGTCTTAGAGCTATTTAAAGGGGTCATATGATGCAGCATCCATACTTTTATGTCCTGCAAACATTCAGAAAGGATTGCAGAACAAACAGATTGCAACTGTAACATCGGACTTTGAACTGATGTATATTTGGGTATCGTCAGCATAAAAGTGATACCCAAGACCATGTTTTCTAATGATTTGCCCCAGAGGAAGCATATAAATGCTAAATAATATGGGCCCCAAAACCGAACCCTGAGGGACACCATATTGGACCTGACCAATATCTGATTTGTTATTTCCCAGAGCAACAAACTGTGATCTATTTGTAAGGTAGGATCTAAACCATTCAAGCACAGTGCCAGAGATACCAAGCCAACTCTTTAATCTATCAAGTAATATAGAGTGACATACTGTGTCAAATGCTGCACTCAGGTCTAACAAAACCAAAATGGTAGAGGCACCAGAGTCAGCTGAGACCAGGAGGTCGTTCATAACGCGAACCAAGGCCGTCTCAGTACTGTGCCCCGTCCTAAACCCAGATTGGAAAGGCTCTAAAAGGTTGTTTAATGACAAATGAGAATGTAATTGTGCCAAAACAACACGTTCCAGGACTTTAGCCAGGAAAGGAAGATTTGAAATGGGCCTATAATTTGTTAGATCAGAGGTATCACATCCAGGCTTTTTAGGGACTGGTGTGATAGCTGCAACCTTAAGTTCACACGGAACAATCCCAGTAATAAGAGAAATGTTAACAATATTTAATATGAGGGGACTGATTGTCGACAGACACCCCTTTAGAACAGTAGTTGGAACAGGGTCAAGAATACAAGTGGTTGAATTCATTGTCAACACTAATTTTGAGATGTCATCAGTGGTAATTGTTGCAAAACTAGAGAACAGAACCATAGGAATACTTGGTGGAAGAACCTCCGGAAGCACAGAACTAGGGAGAGAACCAATAGACCTATAAATAGATTCAATTTTATCCTCAAAAAAATTAAGAAATTTATTACACTGCTGAACAGAAGAACATGTGGGTGACTTGTTTGGTTTTAAAATTTTGTTAATAGTCTTAAAAATCTTGTTTGGATTTCCAGCATCATCACTTATAATACGTGAATAATATTAAGCTCTAGCCACCTTAAGGGCCTCACTGTACTGAATTAAATGTTCATCATACATAAGCTTGTGAACTGTTAAGCTTGATTTTTTGTATTGCCGCTCAAGTTGCCTGTTTTTAACCTTGAGTGCCCTAAGCTCATTTGTATACCAAGGAGATGATTTCGTGAATAAGACATCACGTTCCTTCATAGGAGCAAGGATATCCAAGGTAGATGATAGGATGGAATTATAATTATCAACAGTATAACTTGTTGGATGCTCAGAAATCAGACGTGAGAAACTATCAGGATCAATATTCTTAACATTCCTAAACCTAATTACTCTCTTCTGAGAAGATGATCTTGAAGAAGAGACAGGTATATAAAAAAAATAAAAATAAAAAAAAATGTACGTTTTATAGTACCACATTTTACGTAAAATACATACAAATTATCATGAGATCACGTTGGTAATTTTTATGGTAGGTTTATTTTAATGTATAGAGAGAATACCAACCAAAATATCCAGAAAAAACACATTATATAAAGGTTAGAAATTGATTTGCATTTCAGTGAGTGAAATAAGTATTTGATCCCCAAGCAAAACATGGCTTAGTACTTTGTGCAGAAACCCTTGTTGGCAAGCACAGAGGTAAGACGGTTTTTTGTAGTTGGTCACCAGGTTTACACACATCTCAGGAGGGATTTTGATCCACTCCTCTTTACAGATCCTCTCTAAATCCTTAAGG
>NW_015666288.1:5219-7054 GCF_001515625.1 Sinocyclocheilus rhinocerous
TAGGTTACACGAAGTAATATCCAAGTACGTCGAAACTCAGCACTCAGCACCGTAGAAGAAGGAGTACAAAATCCAAGACACGAAGCAATGTCAAGCTCCGGTCAGACTCACGGAACCGAGAGCACCAACGTAGCAGTCGTGAACGATGGCAAGCACCACGTAATTCCACACGGTAAAATCCAAATTCGCAGGGTGGCCAGTGTCAGACACAATGATACAAAACAATGTGTAAAATAGTAAAATTTAAAACAATTTAAAACAAACAACCAAACAAACATAAACCGGACGAAGAAGCGGCAGCCACAATGCGCCAGCGTTCTCTTCGCCGGTTTGGAACAACATAAGGTCGAGTAAATGACTAACACTTTAATTAGTGACACCGATAGAAATGATAAAACATTATGTTAAAAAATAGTATAATGTTTTTACAATAAATGTATAATTGTTTTTTGATGTAACATTGTTTTTTTTGCCTTTTTTCAATTAATAAAATTATTGTCATTATGTGAGTATCATCAGTTTTTTTTAAATAAAACACATAGAATTCAATGTACAAAATAAACAGTGATTGTTAATAAAACTACTAAAGATTCAAAAGCAATGAGTGATTGTCTTGTGTTGCTGGATTAACATTAATGACACAGATGATAACCTTTCATGATGGAGAAGAACATTAAAAAAAAATAAAAAATTGGGAGCGTAACCCTACCACTGCATTGCTAAACACGATCATGAGACACATGATCATCCTGCTGGGACAGGAGCATTAATGCAAACCCCTTCGTGTTGTTGTTTTATTTTTTTATTTATCATTGCCATTTAAACCAATGCCGATAATCTGGAAAACGAAAGAACACCACGGGGCACACAAATCAGATCTGAACAACTGCCATACACAGTGAGGACAGTCCATTTTAGATCAGATTACAATCAGATAAACGATTGGATAAATAATCAGATTTGGGCTGGCAATCTGAACATAGCCAATGAAACCACAGTTTTGGGGCATGAAGTATTTATTAGTCCAAATACCATTTTTGTAGTCATTTTTCATTCAATCATACTTTACTTACTTACATACGTTACACAAGGTGTGTAAAGACACTGTGTTCATATTTATTGATACATTTCCATAAATCTAAAATGTCACTGCTAGGACGTAAGTGCCTATAGTTGCAGAAACAGCAAATATAAACAAGGCATTGGATCACATCTCTCTTATTCTTTTTTTTTTACTTTTATTTTTTACTTTTCCGTATGCTTACAATTCTTTAGGGAGTCTTTTGTCTGTGATTACAAAATGAACACAAACCTTCATTCATTCAGTGCTTATGGCGGAGATACTTTTGACAAGAACAAAGCAATATGCGTGATTTGCAATGTTGAGGTGAAACGCTATAGTAATACTACAAATCTGCAGAAGCATTTGACATCACGCATAAAGGCGCCATGATTTCAGCAATGAATGAATAAACGAATGGTGGATGGCTTTTTTTTGGGAGGAATGAATGAAAAAGAGTGAGCGATTTCAGACAGAATGGTTTTGTTTACTACTCACTAGTGCTGTCAAACGATTAATCGTGATTAATCGCATCCAAAATAAAAGTTAAAAATGTAAATTTTCAGTTTCTTCGCTTTGTACTGTGTGCAAAGAACCTGACACTGTTTTTCATGTTTTTTGTGAATGTTTGCATTTTTTGTATTTCCTCTTTTCAACATTTTAAATAGAATTTTCACCAGGTTAGGTTTAAATTTCTCAAAAACAATGTTCATTTATGGGTATGAATACTCTCGCAATAAGAAGGAGATTTGTACTTTTTCCAACTTGCTTGAAC
>NW_015666288.1:8362-10782 GCF_001515625.1 Sinocyclocheilus rhinocerous
CATTTATGGGTATGAATACGGTAAAATAAAATTGCTTTTAAAGGTCTCAAATATTGTACAACTCTCTCTCTCTCTCTCAAAATGGCTATATTTAAGAAAAAGGTCGAGTAGTTTGCATTACTGCATGTAGCTGTCAGTTATTTAACATTTCTGCAAAACAGTTAATTAATATTAGATGATTTGTAACTTTCATCTTACCTCGGTCTCTTTCAAAGTTAAACTGACGCTTTGCACTGGAATTTGCATGCTGCTTCTGTGAACAGTAAATCCCACCTACATTGTCTTTTTTACTTTTACTTTGCCATCTCAGTCATTTTGACATTGATGAGCACTGTTAGACCGGAGCCATGCACATCTGTAGACTAGCGCAGTTAAATCTCACACTTTAATAGTATTCACAGATCCTAACAGGCTTTTTTGACTTTGAGGAATGATTACCTCAAAATGTACGTTGGTATGCAGTTTTCCCTATTGCTCGTGTGCCAGTGATTATCCCTCTGCATGCCACTGTTGGCAAACGTGCAATAGGTTGCTGACCCCTGATTTAATCTCGTTTTTTTATTTTAAATTTGAACTTGAATTTGAATTATGATGTTTGCATTTGAATGTTTGAATTTAAAGGTTTAAATTTTGAATGTTTGTAGTATAATTAGTGCGAGTAGTGTGTTCACACTAGTGCTGTGCGATACTGAAGAAAAATGCGATATGCGATACCTTGTTAAAAAATGCGATATTCGATATGCGATACGATATTGCTTAAAGTGTGTAAAATCAATTTCAATTATATTTTTAAATATTTAAAAATGAAAATAATATAACCAATTTGTTTCACATTCTTTCTTGGAAAAGAAATAATCACTACAACTTCTGAAAGTGACCAGCAGTGTTTTAGCATTACATAAAAAGTAATGTCACAAATCAGAAAATGTCATTTTAACATCAGTGTGAACATACAAAAAAAAGGTTACTAAGGTTACAGTAATACCTTAAAGGTTAAGGTATTACTGAAGGTTGTCCTTTTTGTTTGCAAAAAGAAAGTCTTTTCCATGCATTCATGTATTGCATCGGGTTAAAAATTTTAAATCTTAAAGATGCTCTTTAATTGCTTTAATGTGATTTTATTTAATTTTTTATGAAAATGTTTATTTGTGGTTTTAAATATGTGGGAAAAAAATTGTCAAATGTCTCAGCTGTTGAATTTCTTGTTAGGCCAAGCCAAACCAAAAATAAATAAATAAATAAAGCAATCTTTACTAAAAGAAAATAAAAAAAAGATCAAAATGTTTGCAGCTGTCTACACTGTAAAAAATCAGAAGTTGAGCAAACTTAAAATTTTAAGGCAACCAGCTTCAGCAGATTTTTGAGTTTACTCAACTTAAAGGTAAATTAGTTGTACAAACTTTTGTGCATGTTTAATCAACATAATATATTAAGTTAAGCAAACTTTTAGTTAAACTTCCAATTTTGTGTTTAGTTGACTAGAAATAGAGTTTTTATAATTTAGAAATGTAAGTTTACAAAACCTAAAAAAAAATAAAAAGTTGAGAAAACTTAAAATTTTAAGGCAACCAGCTTCAGCAGATTTTTGAATTTTCTCAACTTTTGATTTTTTACAGTGCATCTTCAGGACTTTAGATTTTATTCAACCTGAGTTTTAAGTTCAGCACAGAACTGTCATGCCAATATGAGTGAATTAATTTATTAAATGCTACTCAGTACAACAACATTGGTCCTCATAAAAAACATTAAATGGACAGAACCACAACCTTTTTATTGCATCAATATTATTTCTTTGTAGAACAGCAAATTTAAATCACAAACCAAATCAACTCATTTCATTTACAAAATCTCTAGCAAATAAAGGTGGAAAAAATGCCTGTTCAAGTTAAGAGCTTATTTGTCAGCTTTGAGTTGCAAAAGTAAAAACTTCTATATAATTGATTAAATGGGGAAAGCTTCAAGTAAAAACTAATACAAAATACAAGTCCAAAATAATGTGCAACAATAACAGGTCCAGTTAAAAATTTCTTGGCCAAAGTCTTTCATATCTGTCCTTCATATCTATCACAAGCAATATAAAATTCATTGCAATGGCGGTAAAAGTGCAGTTTGAACAAATTGATCTACGTCTGTTGGATGATACAACCTTTAAAGATACAAATACAAATATTGTATAAACAACTGTTGTATTTAACAGTAATGGTTAAAGTTCAAGTCTAAACAAATTTACTACAAAATAAAATTTTTGTACAGAGTACAAGTAGATGAAACTTGTTTCCTTGTTTATACTGCAGGTATAAAAATTAATTCCAAAAACAGCAGCATCAAATACTACTTGTGTACCAATTTAACACAAAATACAACTAGATAGAACAAATGGAAAATGTCTCAGGTTACTTATGTAACCATGGTTCCCTGAG
>NW_015666289.1:0-961 GCF_001515625.1 Sinocyclocheilus rhinocerous
GCTATTTTCTAGTGTTTTCCTTGGACACAATCCCATCCACACAGTGTTTGCTAATGCTACAGGAAATAGAAAGAAAACACATAGGCCTATCCATCTAATGTTATTGTTGTCATTGTTATTGAATGTTTCACTTTTCACTGTAATAAAATAAAGCCGAGTGGTGCTGCAGGAACATTGTCTGCATTGGCATCATTTATAATATTCAGCCCCAGCTGAGCTCCCTCATAAACCCAGCTGTGCCTTTTACCATTTGCGTTGTCTCTATTCCTCTGTTTATAGACCCTATCTCTCTGTTGGTCACTGTCTCAGTGGGATTCTGGGTAATTCAGCTGTGATTTTCCAGGATTCAAGGTCATGTGCTTCTTTGCCATGACAATGAGATCAGATGGTTCATATCCTCATCAAGAGAGTGGATTCAGTCGGCAGCGAGTCGTTTTAAAGATATGTCACAACAAGAGAGTCTCATTAAAAAACATACAAAATTTGACCGTTGTGTCAACTGTTACATCCAATATTCGCCTGTGTCGAAGGACATTGATAATGTTTTATTGAAGCATTGGCATATGGTAGAGAGTGATCCCAACCTTAAGAAATGTTTTGACAAACCACCTCGTTTAGTGCACAAGAAAACACCTAATCTTCGAAATCTTTTGGTTAGAGCGGATTTGAAACCTGCTCCTCATTTTTTGAACAAAATACCATATGGGAATTACAGATGCGGTAACTGTCAACAGTGTAATTTCACATATAAGACGTCGACCTTTACACATCCGTACACGGCGAAAATTTTTAAAATTCGAGGCACTATTTCATGTAAGACGGCTAATGTTTTAAAATTCGAGGCACTATCTCATGTAAGACGGCTAATGTAATTTATCTGTTGCGTTGCACCTGTGGTCTATGTTATATTGGTAAAACCAGCAGACCTCTAAAAACTCGCATCTCTGAACATCGATGTGCA
>NW_015666290.1:0-551 GCF_001515625.1 Sinocyclocheilus rhinocerous
AAGCACATTTTACCAATTCCAAACGACATCAATCTTAATAACTACCATTAATCTTGTATTTAATCATTTATTATTGATATATAATTATTCATGAAGGCTGGAAGTGAAAAATGTCTTATATTCAGGTGTGCATAATTGTTAAGCAGATTTTCTTTTACAGATAAAGTGAGCCAAAAAAGAGATTTAACTCAGACTGAAAGTCAAAAATTATTAAATGCCCATGAGAAATATTCAAAACTAATACAATACTAGAAATTGCAAAGTTAATGCATAACCATTGGACAGCAAAATGCAGTGGGTCAGCAGGGTCAGTCAGAAACATGTGGAGAAGAAAAGATGGTGGGTCAGCAGGGTCAGTCAAAAACATGTGGAGAAGAAAATATGCATGTTAACTGCAAAAGAATGAGGAATTAAGGTCAAGAATTAGGTGTGAAATCACCAGGAACCATTTAGTCTCCAGCGCCACCAGTTTCCAGAACTGCAACCTACCTGGAGTCTCCAGAAGAATGTCAGGTTCTCAGAGACTTAGGTTAAGTATAGAATCCTAAAAA
>NW_015666291.1:0-1888 GCF_001515625.1 Sinocyclocheilus rhinocerous
TTGAATGAGAAACTCTTTCCACACTGAGAGCAGGTGAAAGATTTCTTGGGTCTTCTTTTCTTTCAATCTTTCTGTTTGGTTTGAGAGCAACTCAAGGGTTTTTCTCCAGTTTTGACATGATTTTTCTCCTCAACTTCACTTAGTTCTTCACTCTCCTTGTTTTTTTCAATCATCTCTGAAATAAAATAATGGTTTATTTTCAGTAAGTAAAATCTAAATCTGCTTGAAGCTTTATAACTGTCAGCTAGGGCTGCACGATTATGATAAAAATCATAACTGTCGATTATTCTCTTGAAATTGTAATTGCGATTATTACAATTTACTTTGAATGATGTTTATACTTTGTTTGAAGCAACTGCATGCCATATTTTTAGATGAAAATAAACAAGCTGAAAACACTTAACTGAAAAACTTTTAGTGCTTTTCTATAGTATTAAGCCTCAAATGTCAAATATACATCGGATTGGTTTCTTAAAACAAGCTAAAAACACTCACTCTAACTGAAAAACTTAAAGCCTCAAATGTCAACTATACATCGGATTGGTTTCTTCTTTAAATTATAAAAAAGTAAAAATATTAATGGTATTATAATGTTATACTAAAACTTAAATTAAAACAATAGAAAAACCCTTAAAATAACATGTAGAAAAAAAAACACATCTTAAGCACACAGAATAACATAAGTGGACTTTGAATGATTAATTGCCGTTTTGAACTATTACGTAATTGTGGCATCCATAATTGTAATCGCGATTAGAAATTTGATTAATTGTGCAGCCCTACTGTCAGCATTATTAATGAAGATTCACGGTTCATCATAATTCATCAGAGTTTCTTAGTTTTTCATTTCGGTCATTTTGATGCATTTTTTTAATATATATGTCCCTGAAACTTTCCATGAATGCGGTACATTGATCTTAAATTTATTATTTTTTAAAACATTATAAATCAAAAATCCCATGTTTCTTTACGGATAACTATCAAATGTTTGATCAACTACACAATTTTCTAACATGCATATTATTGAAAAAGTACGCTATTACAACAAATCTTAAACTGCTTGAAGCTTTATAACGTTCTGCATTCTGCATACCTGGGCGAGCAGAGCTCATTAGCATTTAAAGATGAATGAAGAATAAAGACCAAACCTCCTTGTTCCTCCTGTTTTATTCTCTGGGTTTCTGGTTCCTCGTGTTTTATTCTCCAGGGTTCTGGTTCCTCGTGTATTACTCTGCAGGTTTCTGGTTCCTCGTGTTTTATTCTCCGGGTTTCTGGTTCCTCGTGTTTTATTCTCCGGGTTTCTGGTTCCTCGTGTTTTATTCTCCGGGTTTCTGGTTCCTCGTGTTTTATTCTCCAGGTTTCTGGTTCCTCGTGTTTTATTCTCCGGGTTTCTGGTCCTCTGAGGTTTAATGGTGTTTGGCAAACAAACGTATGTGTTTAGTGCCACCCGCTGAACTGGAGTGTGAAGCGAAGAGAGGAGGGAAATAATACAATAGTATGTTCCTGCACAACCGGAGGCTGCAGTTTCAGGACCGCAATTCTAGGACCGCAGTTCTAGGACCCTATTCTTTTGTAACAGCGCCACCTATCGAATTGGATCACTAAAGATGGACGACATGGACAGCAAATAGAGTGAGTAACTTTACCAATTTTCAATTAAGTTTTATTTTATAACCTTAAAACGATGCAAAGTTTACGTAGCCAACGTGAGAACTGCTAAGAAATAATAATGAATGCCAGATTGCTAGTTTTATTGATTATTACGATGTTCTTAATTCGTGGCCATGATTTAATTAAGTTAAATCTTGTTGACATAATGACTACCATAAGTAAATCTAGCCAGCATTAATTAAACTTAAAAAGATGATAAAAGCATGTTGATGTGAGA
>NW_015666292.1:0-978 GCF_001515625.1 Sinocyclocheilus rhinocerous
GGTGGTTCTTTTATTTCTGGCTTTAGAATTAGATTTACTTTTGACCAGTCATGATGTTGCCCTGTGGTGCTTGACTGGGGAGGGGTCATTGCAGCGTTAGACTCTTGAGTCCTTGAGCTTGCAAAACTTGAGGCTACTTGTGCTCCTATTTCACTACCTAGTTGTTTGACTAGATCTACTAGGGTTTGTTTTAAATCCTCAGGCTGACTTTGACTGGGGCTGGGGGCAGCTTCGTCTTGTTGACCTACGCCATCACCTGGTCTGTGTATTGCTAATGGGGACATTGTAGAAACCCTGGCCCTGTGTTCGATCATACTAATCAGCTGCTCTCCCCGTCCTATCCCTGTGATATTCCCAGCTGGTGTTTGGGGGGTGCTCATTATACCTGTGACAACATTATGACTATCCACATTTTCCCCATTGCCAATATCACACTCAGCAGTTACACACCCCTGCAATGTCTGATCACTTTCTTGAAATTCAAAACTTACTGACATTTTCGTTACAGTTTCTGTCTATAGTGTGTTTTCCTCTGTCCTTTGTACTTTTGCGTTGTGTTTGCACAGTGTCTAATGTTCTCTGTTGAGTTGATTCACAACTTTATCACCTTCTTCTTATTTAGGATAACCAGATGTGGCCTTGGAATCCTGGTTGTAACTGGGTCCCCGGCGATCTGCAGCCGCTGATTTTTGATCCGGGTCACGGCACCAATATGTAGCGGAACACTGGATGCACCAAAGGATCAACTGATCTTTGATCCGGGTCACGGCACCAATGAAGCGGAACACTGGATGCACCAAAGGATCAACCTCGAATAAGGACAAACACCAGTAATGCCTTTCCTTGGGTGTTTACTGCAAGCATGAAATGGGACAGTGTTACAACAATTATCTGTTCTGGTTTCACAATCTCTCTTCAGAATGTTTCACACATTGTTACAGGTTGTTTTCTTTACAGTAACTGTAATTGAATAATTGT
>NW_015666293.1:0-585 GCF_001515625.1 Sinocyclocheilus rhinocerous
TGCATTGAATTAACAGTGCTTGCATTTTAATGCCTTGTATTTCCATTTTTAATGCCTTGTATTTCCATTTTTAGGTCCTGAAATTTAACATAGTTGTCTATTTAAGCTGTGAATATTTCAGTTCAAAATTAAAAATGTAATAATTCATAATTAAAAATGTAATTTCACACACATTTTCATAATTAAAAATGTAATAATTCATATTCACTGATATTCATCTGTTTAAAAATACGATGTATAATATTCGACAGGCAAATTTCGGTCCATTTTATTTCACTTTCCAAATTCGCTTCCACAAATTCAGTGCTTAAAATTCGACATAAAATTTGGCATTGCACATCCGGGAGCTGCAGGAATAGCAGTAGAGTTTTTTTTATGTTCCAAAGGTTGTAGTACATTCCTAGTGACTAGACTGACTTACATAGGTGAAATTTTGCTAATACCTCCCTTACTGTACATAAAGTACATCAATATTTTATACTACAACCTTTGGAACATGAAAAATCCCTTTTAGGGTCCTACAGATTTTTTTTTGTTTGTTTTTTGTTTTAAATAATTGTGAATGGTGCATACAGTAAGGGAGAT
>NW_015666294.1:0-455 GCF_001515625.1 Sinocyclocheilus rhinocerous
TTTTGGTAGTCTATCCATCCACTGCGGCTGCCATACTGAGACTAGGTATGCAAACGCCCCTTATACGATTGCAATCCAATGACAGGGATGCACATTTTGAAGGACAAGACAGTAGCCTATAGGATGTATTTTGAATGTCCGGTAGACCTCAAATAACATTATAGTCCTGTCTCGTCTTATTAACGAAGACGCGGCATAAATTTTGTCATAGTTTTTATCATCAGATATTAGTTTTAGCTCGTCAATGTCTCGTCTTAGTTACAGAAAAAATGTTCGTTAACAATTATTTTTCGTTATCACCATCGTTGACGAAATTCACACTGGTCTGTTCCCCGAATAGTGAGGTCAAAATATAAATTTAATGTAGGCTCTAGAAAAAATCTGATTGTGATTAAACCAGAAAAATGCAAAATAAATGAACAAAAACAATTTTTAAAGTTTGGGCTCCTAAACAT
>NW_015666294.1:762-953 GCF_001515625.1 Sinocyclocheilus rhinocerous
GATGTTACTGACCATTTCCTTGTATCGTGCATGCATGCTGCATATGATATTAACTATATCTCCAAAATGAGCTATAGAGGCCAAAATGAGCATTGTGAATGTAAGAGCCTCACGTTATATTTATAACAATCATTGTTAATTTTTTTATTGTATTTCAGGGCAGTTCGTGAAGACAGATAATCAAGAGATGT
>NW_015666295.1:0-604 GCF_001515625.1 Sinocyclocheilus rhinocerous
TGCATAAAGTAAAAAAAAAATCATTGAATCATGGATCATTATTTCTACATTTCTGTTAGGCCTACTTAGTGAAGAGAAAGTAAACATCCTTAACTGAACAGAGCTGGTCACATGTATTTTCTGTTAAACTAAAAAGAGAAAAAGACATGATTGGCATGAAACTGGTTACCATTTTTAAATGTAAAATTTTAAGAAATTTTAAGAAATTAATCATTTACCTCTTAAGAGTGTGTTCAAAGTCTGTCTTGAGCTCCAGAAAACCAGTAATGATGCGGCTTTGATGGTTACAGATTTGGAAAACAAAAAGGCGGGAAAAAAGAACCCTAAACTCTAAAGCAAAGAACCGTCTCAGCATATAAAAGGTTCTTCAGGAGGATACGGTTCTAAAAAGAGCTGTTTCTACGTGTAAAGAACCTTTAAAGAACCATCTTTTTTTTTAGAGTGTAGCTTTGTAAACACAAGCACATTCCAAAACTTTTTGTAAAAAACATTACACCACCTCAGGCCTCAGTGATGTTCTTATAAAGTTCTCCTAATGTGGCTGAGATAATGTTCTTCATTTGTTATCTTGAAACATTGTGCCAATGTTTTATTGACAACATTG
>NW_015666296.1:0-459 GCF_001515625.1 Sinocyclocheilus rhinocerous
CCCTGCCTCAGATTACTATGGGAATGTGGCGGGGTTGAGTGAGCGCGGCTATAGGGCGATGCCCTGGGTTGAACAGACGCTAGCTAGCTATCTGTCCCCAGGCACGGCATCATCCTTAAAGGCTCCGGCACTGCCCTCCAAACCGCTGCGTACGACATCAGCGCTGATAGGCAAGGAGTACGGGGCAGCAGGTCAGGCCGGTGCGTGTCTGCACACAATGTCTGTGTTACAGGCGTACCAGGCAGACCTGCTTAAAGAGCTAGATGAGGGCGAGGAGCTTAACTCTGATAACATCGCAGAGTTAAGGAGAACCGCTGATCTCTCTCTCCGCGCCACCAAGGAGACCGCCCGCGCCATTGGGCGGTCCATGGCAGCTATAGTGGCAGCAGAGAGGCATTTGTGGTTGACCCTGTTTGACATGAAAGAGAAAGACAGGGTCTTCCTCCTCGACGCCCCGCT
>NW_015666297.1:0-247 GCF_001515625.1 Sinocyclocheilus rhinocerous
AGGTAGCGCGTCAATTCTCTCTCTCCCTCTCTCGCTGCATGTGTGAAACAAAGCAACGGCGTATTGTGCGCTTCACACTAGAGTTTACGGTACGATAAATACAGGTGCGTTGCACATCCATTCAGATGAACTGAAAAACAGCACAGATCGCTTGACGGAGAGTGAAACTCTGAAGCGCTCAGTCAGAGAGTGTTCGGCGAGTGAAAATATATCTGAGCTAAACTTATACTTAGCCTCCAACTCACAC
>NW_015666297.1:387-528 GCF_001515625.1 Sinocyclocheilus rhinocerous
CTTGAATGAATCAACCGTTTAAATGATTCGGTTCAATCGCAATGACTCACTTATTAACAGTGATTTGCTGCTACCTGCTGGCGGTTTTAATTTCACATTTAAAGGGGTCATATGATGTTGCTAAAAAGACCATTATTTTGT
>NW_015666298.1:0-572 GCF_001515625.1 Sinocyclocheilus rhinocerous
TTCTTGCTTTGGCTATTTGCCTAGAGGTCTCTATCTCTTCCTCTGGCGGTTCCTCGGTTTGGTCACTGTTCCCAGTTTTCTTCTCTTTTTTGTTCTTACCTTTCCCAGCTGTCTCTTCCTTCTTAACAAATGTATCACCTTTTCCTTTCTCACTTGCATTATTGTTTGAGAGTATTTGAGATTCTGTTTTTCCTCCTTTTTGGGGGGGAATTGAGTCTTTTTTGTCTGTCTTTCTTGTCACCGCTTTCTGCTTCCCTCCTCTAGCCCTGGAAGGGGATTTGGCTGGAGGCATGATTCTAGGTCAAAGTAACCTCACAGGTCCTGTTTCTGACTTTTCCTCCAATGCCAGGACATTTCTTTGATGACCTAAGAATAATAAAACATTTTCAAAGATTAAAAGACCTTTTGATGACCAATAATAAAACATTTTCAAAGATCGAAAGACCACAAAAAGATGTAGCACGAAATTATTCAATACAAATCCATCTGTCTGCAAAACTTTCGCTAATTTTTGACCTTTGTGCAGGTCTAGTGAAACTGATGCATATCAGCAACCTAAACTACCATGGGTA
>NW_015666299.1:0-323 GCF_001515625.1 Sinocyclocheilus rhinocerous
ATTAAAAATCTTACTGTTCAAAAACTTTTGACTGGCAGTGTATAGACAACTTTAATTTTTCTCTCATTTCTAGCTTTAACAATAACCAATAATAATGATTTGTTTATATACCGGTACTACAAACACTTTTTTTTATCACATAATAAGGCAGAATAGTTTCTATACTGTAATAAATGTCTATGTCAATTAGCACTGCATTATTCATATACTTTATTTATTACCTGGAGATGACTTGACAAACACAAATAAACCATATATTGTCGCAATCGTATGTTTAATGTCTTCATGTTTCCAAACGTTTCTGTTTTCTGTGAAAACAACTG
>NW_015666299.1:380-538 GCF_001515625.1 Sinocyclocheilus rhinocerous
AGCTGGACGCTTTTGTCCATATTAGGAATGAATTTCCTCGACTTTCTGCGCGAGAGCGCCCTCCGGTTTCGAGTACGAATGAAACATACACTGCATGGAGTGTTTAGCGCTCGGCGATGTTTATCTCGCCTTATTCTGGGTCCGAATAAAACATCAGA
>NW_015666300.1:0-904 GCF_001515625.1 Sinocyclocheilus rhinocerous
AGATTTATTTTCACAGCCTTCTTTGATCATATTTACCAAGGGTGTATATATCATATATATATAATGATTAATCGCATCCAAAATAAAAGTTTGTGTTTGCATAATATATGTGTGTGTACTGTGTATATTTATATGTAAGTACACACCCATATATGTATATATTTAAGAAATATATGTTCTTTAGGGGCTTCTTGCAACTAGGCACTGGTACCCCAAAACATGGCTTTATTTCCAGGTGGATTGATAAAAAAAAAAACACTTGTGCCCTTATTCTTGAAAGTTGTCTAAAGCCAAACAATCAGATCAGAGCTCACCACATCCAGAAAGTACTTTCCAATTTTGTGGGTAATATCAAATGGTCAATGAAAGGACTTTGGGGCATGACATCTGAGGCTGATGATTGTGAATGCACTTTCTCTGATGCTGAGGGGAAAAGAAAGTTGACTAGCTTCCAGTTCAGCACCTACAAAATGTATGACTTCATCACAGTCACAGTAAGAAAAAGACATCAATGCTACTAGTTGACTGTGTGTGTGTGAGTGTGTGTGTGTGTAATAAATCAGTGGATAAAGACTATGCGCCGTGGGCCAAGTCTTGTTATCTGCAGAGTGCTGGTGCGAACAGGTGTGAATGAGGAGTACAAAAGCATCAAGGGTGATTACTGTTTGTTTTAGAAACTCATTTGTCACCAAATTTCTGCTTGACAAGCTCCGAGGACTCAAACTAATTCCAGGCTCCTGTATTTATAAAGCAATCAGCCATGGAGAGTGATGTTTTTGCTAAAACCCTGTAGTGGTGAACCGCTGGATCGTAGTGTGCGTGTGCAAGCACGTGTGATTGCAGTAATTCCTGTGTGCTATATAGGTACTGTATGCTAATTTCCGTTATTACAGTTAACTATGCG
>NW_015666301.1:0-142 GCF_001515625.1 Sinocyclocheilus rhinocerous
CACCGCCGCCTCGGGGGAACTGCGAGCGGACACCGCCGCCTCTGGGGAACTGAGAGTGGACACCGCTCGTGAGCGGGCACCGCCGCCTCGGGAGGATCGTGGGCGGGCACCGCCGCCTCGGGAGGATCGTGAGCGGGAACCG
>NW_015666301.1:368-566 GCF_001515625.1 Sinocyclocheilus rhinocerous
GGGCGGGCACCGCCGCTTCGAGAACATCATGAGCGGGTACCGCCGCTTCGAGAACATCATGAGCAGGCACCGCCGCCTCGGGGGAACTGAGAGCGGACACCGCCGCCTCTGGAGCCTCGTGAGTGGGCACTGCCGCTTCGAGAACATCATGAGCGGGCCCCGCCGCTTCGAGAACATCATGAGCGGGCCCCGCCGCCT
>NW_015666302.1:0-665 GCF_001515625.1 Sinocyclocheilus rhinocerous
CATGTAGCGATTAAAATGTGCATTTGTGGATCAGGCGACACGCGTTTCATTCATTCACGTCTCTTCTGAGTCGATTCTATTTGATTCATTTGAATTTTGAGACTTTCGTTCCGCCCTTTTAGCCTTGCGGAATCCACACACACACAGCTCGCGATCCACGCACAGCTGAGCTAAAGAAAATCAGCGACCACTAGATGGCACTAGCCCCAGTCACATGTGCGCGTTCCATTGAGTACGGTTTTATGAATGTTACATTGTGTTTTCTTTGTTTCTTTTTGGTTTGGCTATTCTCCTCTACCGTAGAAATATAATAAATATGTTTTATTGAACTTGTTCTAACTTGTTTTAAGACACAGAATAGCTTATATTAATTTTGTCAAACAAGAACTTTGTATTACTAATATCATCCCATAGGAAGATGATTCCACCAGCCAGGAATGGTGAACGAGAATGTTCTGGAAAGTGATTTTCAGCCTCTTTGTGATGGTACCACGAGGTGTCGCTCACTAGCAGATCTCAGACTTCTGGAGGGGATGTAGATTCGTAGTAGTGAGTGGAAGTAGGTGGGTGCTGAGCCTGTGGCTGTTCTATATGCAAGCATCAATGTCTTGAACTTGATGCGAGCCGCAACTTGTAGCCAGTGCAAGGAGATAAAGAGAGGTGTA
>NW_015666302.1:691-875 GCF_001515625.1 Sinocyclocheilus rhinocerous
AATGACAAGGGCCTGGACAAGAAGTTGTGCAGCATGCTCCGTTAGAAAGGTCATGATCTTTCTGATGTTGTGCAATGCAAACCTGCAAGATCGAGCAGTCTTTGCAATGTAGTCTTTGAAGGTCAGCTGGTCATAAAAAATTACACCAAGATTTCTGACCGAAGTTGATGGGGTAATTGTAGAA
>NW_015666303.1:0-110 GCF_001515625.1 Sinocyclocheilus rhinocerous
TGTTTGCTTATGTTATAACACTTTTCAGTAACAATATTTCATGTTCCTTTTTGCAGCAATACACAATGTAAATTGCATGCACATTTGAACGCTTTATAAGTTGCGAAATG
>NW_015666303.1:434-551 GCF_001515625.1 Sinocyclocheilus rhinocerous
ATAATCTTTGCCAGTGTTCTGTTCTTAGTTGAAAAAAGCCAGAGCGAACAATCTGCTTGTCAAAATAATAGGCATTAGGGATGTAACGATTCACTCAACTCATGATTCGATTCGATT
>NW_015666304.1:0-282 GCF_001515625.1 Sinocyclocheilus rhinocerous
GTATTTTAAGTCATTTTAAAGGCTATTGTTCACTTACATCTATTTATATTAACACAAAAAAATGTATTATAATTATAGGGCCCTATGAAATCTGTTTTATTTCCAAATTCAGTTTTTTTTCCATTTTCATTTTTCTATACTCTGTTTTAATGGTTAAATAAAATTTTATTAATCAAAAAGCCTGTCTAATTACTTGAGTTTTACAGTATATACTGTATATATATTATGTCACGATTTAGCTAAGTAAGTGTGTGTGTGTGTGTGTGTGTGTGTGAGTGTGTG
>NW_015666304.1:836-950 GCF_001515625.1 Sinocyclocheilus rhinocerous
CCAGAACACGTGGACATGTTGTCATTCTTACACTATAATACTGAACTTTGATTTCAGTGTTTTGGACTTTGAGATGGACACTTGCTTCTTGCACTTTATGTTGCACTTTACTTT
>NW_015666305.1:0-1083 GCF_001515625.1 Sinocyclocheilus rhinocerous
TTATGCCTCGTCAAGTCTGTTCATGCCTAGTCAAGTCTGTTCATGTCAAGTCTGTTCATGTCAAATCTGTTCATGTCAAGTCAAGTTTGGATTATTGTTTGGATGTTTGGATCACCTTGTAAATAAACTGCACATGGGTTCTTCACTACTCTCGCCTTCAGTGGACTGATTCGTTACACAAAGTTACCTAATGGTGTGTACAGGGATGTCGGGACATTATTTTTTGGTTTGTCTGGAACAGAGAGAAATAAAGAATTGTTATTAAAATGAATCTGGAAGACTTCTGTATCTTGAGCTCTATCCAGTTTTCAATTCTCTGATGACACTGAATGCAACTCGCCTTCTTGAATAGAAGAAGAGAATGAGAGTGATGATGAAGAGAAAACAGATCACTGCCAAAACGACACCAACAATCAGCCCAATGTTAGACTCTGTGTTAAACTCTGTGGAATCTACATGAGAATATGATAATAAATGTGATTATATTATTAAACAAGTTCCTAATGAAGAAACAGCAGTAATGTGTTTAAAGTTTTTTTATCAGAATAAAGACATTGATTATAATATAAACCAGATCACTTAATGAAACAAGATGACATGCTAATATACACTGAGATGCAATAGGTTAGCCTTAAACACACAATCTGTTTTATTTCATTTTCTGATGGAGGTTACATTGAAACTCACAACATTATTCTAATATTTGTTGTGGGACCTTTGGATTGTGATCAGATTTGTACAAAGTTATTTAGGACAGATATTTTAGAATTTTACATACTGGTAAATTGTGAGATGCAATGAGTTTCTCCTTTTGTTGATTTATCTGCTGTCACAGCAGAGATGCAGAATGTGTAATTGACTCCAGCAGTCAGACCAGTGATGAGAGAGGAATTGTTAATAGTTTCTGTTGAATTTCCACTTGTTCCACCAGTTCTTTCAAGCATACTTTTCTTAGTCCATTCAATTCTAAAAAAATCTCTATTTCCGGCTGGTTCATCCCATGTCAGAAACACTGATGATGTTGTGATTTCAGTCACTTTGAGATTCCTGATAACATCTGGCTCTGTGTGGGGAAGAGAAAAA
>NW_015666306.1:0-505 GCF_001515625.1 Sinocyclocheilus rhinocerous
TCTTGTTATGATTTTAAATATGTATTTAACCTCAGAATGATCTCAGTAAGTCTGATTTTGTGGTGGCTGGTGGGAAATTGATCTTCCACAAGTTGGTATGATTCTTTAGGTCTTCATGAACGGTCTGCAACATACTTTGGTTAAAATTCCTCAGTAGTCGTGTAAAACAACACCCTTTTTACCTTGCTCTGTTCACAGCGACTCATTTTGGGGCATGTCCCTTTAAATGCTAATGAGCTCTGCTCACCCGCCCCTTTCTTCCATGGAAGAGCAAAGGCGATTTGCAAATAATCATAAAAAATATAAAGTGTCAGACTTGCTTCTTCTGGAAGTGCAGCTGGATCACGATCAATGAGTACTGATCTATCCTTGAGTTTTAACTTTCTTACAAAACTTGCCTTGAATTGTCCCTTGTTCAGAAAGCAGTCTGGAGTAAAATTATTTGTGCAGACATCGATTATTAGGTGTATTCGGTGGCGCATTACCATTAAAAACAAAACTAATG
>NW_015666307.1:0-206 GCF_001515625.1 Sinocyclocheilus rhinocerous
TCCGGGGTATTGATTGAAATTCCTTGTCGTGTGATTCTTCACCCCATTACATATATATATATATATGTGTGTGTATGTATATGTTTGTTTGTAAAATGGCAGTTTTATAAATATCTGAAAGTACACTCTTAACATCAGTCAGTCAAGCATTATAATATGATAATATTATTTAATGATAGAACTTTAGTCATTAGAATTAAAAAAAA
>NW_015666307.1:389-546 GCF_001515625.1 Sinocyclocheilus rhinocerous
GATACGAATTCTACTAATAAGAACAATATAAAACGCACCAAGGATTAATGAGCTACTGGGTTCATGAATATTAATTAGGTTGTGTGCATTCGCTCGAACTGATTTGCTGAATTCAAAACAGGGACGATAATAGGTGAGCACCAGCCAATGAGATTGC
>NW_015666308.1:0-488 GCF_001515625.1 Sinocyclocheilus rhinocerous
TTACTTTTATATTTTATTAAAGTTCTATTTTGACCCCTATAGTATAGAGTATAGTTTTTTGTTCGTTTTTTTTTTACTTCCATAATATTTGAGGGAGGGGGGCACAACAATACAACCCTGCTTAGGGCACCCATTTGACCAGCAGCGACCCTAACGAAGAACATCAGATAACCAGGGTTTTTTTTGTTTGTACATTTTTTTTATTTTTTGTACAGTACATTTTTTGATGTACTTACATAAAAAAAAATAATTTCAATGTACTTATTGTGTTCATATTGTATTGCAAAACACTTCTGCTGCTATTGAGGTGGGATATGGGTAAGGTTAGGGACAGGTTTGGTGATATGGATATTTTAAAGGGTGGGTTAAGGTGTATGGGATAAGTCAACAGTGTAATTATAAATGCAATTACAGAAATTATTAACAGATGTATTTACATGCAGGTATTTTTTTAAATGTAAGTTCATTGTAAAAAAAAAAATTATATA
>NW_015666309.1:0-543 GCF_001515625.1 Sinocyclocheilus rhinocerous
GCGTACCCCTTGCCCACCAGCGCTGATGTTGTATGCAGCAGCTTGGAGGGCAGTGCCGGAGCCTTCAAAGACGATGCCATGCCTGGGGACAGATAGCTAGCTAGCGTCTGTTCAACCCGGGGCATCGCCTTATAGCCACGCTCAGTTAGCCCTGCCACATTTCCATAATAATCTGAGGCAGGGATGAATAGGCGGGCCGAAAAAGGCCAGGCCCACGACCTCGACACCTCGGCGGGCGCTGGCCCACGACCTCGACACCTCGGTGTGAAGGTCGGGAAAAATGGCAGGCTCCGGCATTGAGGTGGCGGCTTCGCGCGCAGGAAGCGTTCATCCAACCTGCTTTGCTGCGGCTCGGCCTGCTTCTCGGCGGGCCAATCGATTTTTAATTTAGCCACGGCACGAGTAAGCACCTCCACTAGCTCCTCATATTGGGGCGACTGAGGGGGCGAAACCTCGTTGACGTCCTCCACGTCAACCTCCTTTGAGGAAGACAGGAGGAGCGTCGAGCCGTCACCCCGGGAGGAAGTAGCCGCAGAACGGGCT
>NW_015666310.1:0-578 GCF_001515625.1 Sinocyclocheilus rhinocerous
CTTTATTAGGTATTACATGGAGCGAAGATGAAAACAAAATGTCATTGAATCTTTTCTGAACACAATCAGAACCTTCAGAGATACATTCATATAATTAATTAATTCATATATCATCAACCGGTCAAAATTCACAACAGGACATGCAAATTCAGTCCATTTTTTTGGCCAGACAGAAACTGTCCGTGTTGGACACAGCTTACTCTGCACAGCTTACTCTGCAAGCTGTGCATCCAAACTAGGGCTGCACGATATTGGAAAAAACTCACATTGCGATATTTTGTTTTTCTGCGATATATATTGCGATATGAAAAAAATAAAAATAAAAAAAAATCACCAGATGACTTGAATAGCTCTATTTGGAAAAAAATTATCAATGATTGGGGTGATTTTGTAGGTGAGTAAATCAGCATAGAAAATAAACAAATTACAAGCATAGATTATAGGGATGTAACGATTCACTCAACTCACGATTCAATTAAATTCACGATTTTGATTTCACGATTCGATTCACGGTTTTTTATCCCTTTATAGGGATTAGTCCTTTTATTATTGCTTGGACAAAATGCTGCACGTTTCTT
>NW_015666311.1:0-829 GCF_001515625.1 Sinocyclocheilus rhinocerous
GTTTCGGGGGGATGTCAAACGGCGTTTTTGCGCCCCTAAAGGATACTGTGGGAAGGGGACGCCAGACAATGGAAAGTGCAAATGAGAAAATGATGTTGTCTGTGATTGCTCCTTCCCATATGCTTCAGTCTGCAAACGCCACAGATTTCCCGCATCAGATGCTGTTCTCTTCAGAGGGAGTAGAGTATAGGGCTGCTCACTGCTATAGTCATCTGGTTTGAACTCCGCAGTGCTTCTCCCTCTAGTGGCGCAGAGCGTCTTTACATCCTCAGAGAGTCTCAGAGCAGTGAGTCTGTCCTCGCTGCAGCCTATAGCACGATGACGTAGCTGGATTATATCCACTACGTAGTGGATATTTTACGCGCATGCGCTGTAGTAGGTCTCGAATAAATTCATATTTTTATTTACATTTTATCATTTTGCAGACGCTTTTATCCACAGGGACTCAGTCTAACGACTTGATCTAAGTGAAGTCTAACGCAGTACATGTAGCAAGGGTTTTTGACCTACATTACATATCTACACGATGACCTACATTACATTACAATGTAAAAACTTTAATGTCTAAATTAATCCGGGATGTTTTCGTCTATACCGGCAACTTCAAAGCTTTATTTATTTTTTGAATAGCCTGCATTTCATATGTTATCGCCAGGATGCACATCAGTGCTGTATCCATTAGAGGATCCTGTTTGTGGACTTTAGCTCCGCTTTCAACACCATCATCCCAACACTCCTCCAGACCAAACTAACCCAGCTCTCTGTCCCTAGCTCTACCTGTCAGTGGATCACCAGTTTTCTGACAGATAGGCAACAGCTAGTGAGAATT
>NW_015666312.1:0-2421 GCF_001515625.1 Sinocyclocheilus rhinocerous
AAGATCAGCATTTGAACACGGCTTCATTGCACTATAATAAACACACAAGAATTATATGCATGGTGCCACTGTTATTTTTATTATTGCGAAGTGAGATGAACGAAGAGCGCGTCTGTCTTGCGTGCGCAAACACTCAATGGAAAAGGAAAGTTGGTTTGTCAAGTTAATCCATAGTCCAGTGGTAGCAGGTTAGTCAGTGATTTCAGCGACACAGGTTCAAATCCAGGATTGCGGTGTGTTTTTTTTCATACTAAAAATAAAATATAAAATGATTAGATGTGTGTATTCTGCACGTCATCGACCAGGAAGCTTAAAAGCATGTGCGGCGGAGCCGGCGTCAGCTTTCTGTCATTCAGCAAAGCGCTCTGTGTGTGTCAGTCTGATATCAGTTTGTGAGTCTTATTTATTGTTGTTTGTCACGAAATCACAAGACAAAACCAAACACCTAAGGCGAGGGCAGACAACGTTCAGGCTGTGTGTTCCTCCCTGCCCGCGTTACTTTACGTGTGGGGATACACACAGTTTGTTTGTTGTCTGCTGGGGAGCAAAGCACGCAGAGTCAGCTCTTGAGGGAGCACTAGCGTTGCAGCAGTCCAGTTGCACAAGCATCAGTTAAACAAGCATCAGTTGCACAAGCATATTATGCCTGATATTATAATGAGCAGCATTAATGGGGAGTGGGGCACGCGCAGTCGGCTCTCGGGGGGCTGATTGTGCTTTTCCCGCAGTTAAGCGCTCCGCTCTCGCCGGGCACGCTCCGAGGAGTGTGTCCGTGCCTGTGATCCTGCGATTGCGGCGGCGACTGAGATCACGGGGATCGCACATGATCAAGCGGACGGGGTGGAGACGGCTCTTCCTATCTCCACCCGTGTTCCCTAGATCTAGAGCTTGTTCTCAAGACTTGGAAGCCCGCGCTACGGTTCTTCCCCCTCTGAGTGAGAGCTCGTTGCTGCGGCCATCTTTCTCTGAGGAGATTGATGTTGTTCGTGTGACTAAGTGGGCTCGCGCGCTGCCAAGGACAACGTCTATATTACATCATTTCAATTTTGATGTGAATCTTACTACACCAGACCGTATTTACTCATCTGACTGTTTGACTGCATTTTAATTCTGAGGAATAAAATGATGTATTTATCTGACTATGAGAAGTTGGATATACAGGGGCTCTTGGGATAAAAGCGTTTACCTCTCTTCCTCTGAGGAGGTTGAGGCGGTCAGCAGGGGCTGCTGGGTGGGAGCAGTCCCAACCTACCGTGTTCCAGCCCCTCATTCTGGGGGCCTCACTGGTGCTAAGAGGCTCGCTACCTCTACGGAGGTCTCTAGAGCAGTTAGTATGGCCGTCCCCTGCCGGTCCGCCGCTACAGGGCACCAAGCTAGCTGCTCTAAGTGCACCAGAGGCCAGTCTCGTGAGACTGGTTCCCTTAGGAAGTCACCTGGCGGTGTGGGAGCCCCTGCCAAGCGTGCTTCATTGGGTCCTGCCCCGAGTAGGCTCTGGTCTAGTCTTCCTAGCAGACGACGTGGGTCTGAGGGCCGTCGTTTTCAATAGGATTCTTTAGCTATGAGAGTCCTGATGCGGTGGCTCAGGACCTCGGAGGGCAGCTCCCTCTGGGGAAGAGCGGAGTACACTGCATTACACGGTGCCCGTCTCTCCTCAGTGCCGTACACCGCATTACACGGTGCCCGTCTCTCCTCAGTGCCCTCAGGAGATCAGTCTGCCAACCCTGCCGGTGTTCCAGGGCGCAGCGTTCTCCTGTGAGCACTTTTCTCAGTTACCGCCCGTAAACGTAGCGGTGCTAAGAGGCTCGCAACCTCCATGGAGGTCTCTAGAGCAGCTAGTTCGGCCGTCACCAAACAGGTCGTGTCTCAGATCAAGTCTGAGGACTAGTCTGTCACGATCAATCTAAAAGATGCACATATCTCCATCCTTCCTCATCAAAGGAAGTTCCTGAGGTTTGCTTTTGGGGGCAAAAGTCTACCAATACCGGTTCTTCTTTTGGTCTTGCACCCTCACCCCACACTTTCACGACTCAACCACATCGACGATTGGTTGATATTAGCTCAATCAGAGCGGATGGCGGTTCGACATCGAGATGTCGTTCTCACTCACACGAAAGAGCTGGGGTTAAGACTTAACGCCAAGAAAAGTGTGCTTTCTCCAGTACAGAGAACCACTTATCTGGGCGTGGTGTGGATTCGACCACGATGCGGTTCTTGTCGGCCCGGTGCTGGGAGCTCCTTGTCGCCGTGTAATGCTAGTGACGGACGCGTCCCCCACCGGTTGGGGTGCAGTCATGAGTGCGACTCGAGAGACATCACACTGTCCCCTCTGGTTCTCTCGAACCCATCCAGCTCCGCTGGGGCTGGATGCTATGGTCGAGACGTGGCCGAGGCTTCGTCTGTATGCCTTCCCCCCGATTGCTC
>NW_015666313.1:0-530 GCF_001515625.1 Sinocyclocheilus rhinocerous
TTCTTGAACAGCAAATCAGCGTATTAGAATGATTTCTGAAGGATCGTGCTACACTAAAGCCTGGCATAATGATGCTGAAAATTTAGCTTTGATCACAGGAATAAATTACATTTTAAAATAGATTCAAATAGAAAGCAATTATTTTAAATAGTAAAATATTTCACAGTATTACTGCTTTTGCTTTATTTTGGATCAAATAAATGCAGGCTTAGAGAGCAAAAGAGAATTATTTAAAAAACATAAAAAATCTTACTGTTCAAAAACTTTTGACTGGTAGTGAACATATTGCCATTGCATTGCACATAAACAAGCTATGAATGACCTGAATGAATGAATGAATGAATGAATGACCTGCTCAACTTAATCAGAGCAGCTAAGTCCTTAGCCATCTTCAAGAATCGGCTAAAAACACATCTCTTCCATCTTTAAAACTTGCCCCTTTTAGACTTGCACTCTATTCATTTACTAACCTCTTGTTTTTCTTAAAAAAACAACAACAACACTAGCTTCTCTATTCTTTTTATTCTAAT
>NW_015666314.1:0-192 GCF_001515625.1 Sinocyclocheilus rhinocerous
TATTTAAATATGAATTCTGCGTGTCTCTGTGTTAATGAATGGCGCCGACGCAAGGTTTTGTTTACCACTCGTACTGAAACGCTCGTGATGCTTCCGGTGATATTAGCGTCTGCCGTCTCACTAAATGAGGACATTAATACATGAACAACATCTCCAGAACTGCTCTGAGAGTCACTTCATGAGCATTTGACT
>NW_015666314.1:779-933 GCF_001515625.1 Sinocyclocheilus rhinocerous
ACCAAAGAATATCGTTTACATGTAGCGCATCAATTCTGCATGTTATGCAAGACTCTCTCACTCGGTCTCTCTCACTTTTTTTATGCGTGTGAGAGAAAGCGACAGCAATTCGTGCGCCTTCACACTAGAGTTTACATTACGCCAAATACACAAA
>NW_015666315.1:0-608 GCF_001515625.1 Sinocyclocheilus rhinocerous
GCACCCCTGCTCTCGACAGATGGCACCCCGGTTGGGAAACACTGGCCTAGGCTAGTACTGTTACCGGAGAGCGAATTAGGCTGTCAGTCTCAAAAGGATTCTGCAACCATAAAAGTAAAAAAAAAAAAAAATTACTCACTGTACATTTGCTTCACATTTTACGTCAAAACACATACATACAATAAATAAATATATAAATAGTGTTTTGTTTGAAGTGTCATTGCACCACATTAAAAATTTTTTTAAATAAAAATCCTGACAGCCTGACAAGATGAGGTAAAATTACATTTGGCCTATTTATTACATTACATTATATGTTTTCTGATTTCCGTAGGTTGTGTTTACCTCATAAGATGTTAATTATTATTAGCATTCAGAGAAATTCATTGCATTACAGGAACTATAATGATTCTACAGATGAATCACAGATCAAAAGTCAACCACAAATCCTGCATAGGCCTATAGTTAGCAACTCATCCCTTAGTTGCTAGTGAGTGGGTACATATAAATAAATAGTTTATATACACTGCTGGTCAAAAGTTGGGGATCAGTAAGTTTTGTAATGCGTTTTAAAGAAGTCTTCTGCATTTATTTGACCAAAAATACAG
>NW_015666316.1:0-1160 GCF_001515625.1 Sinocyclocheilus rhinocerous
AATGTACTACATATGTGGTACTTTATTTTCACTTCTACTTTTGCCAGTTTTTTTTCTTTGCAAGTATCTATACTTAAGAATATGTCTATTTTTGCCACCTCTGACTGTTAGATACCTCCGTGATTTAGAAGTTATATTTATTGTCATCACCAACTTATATCAAGTGGCTGTTTTTCTTGACATTTAGTTCAAAAGAATGTGTTGCTCGTTAGGTCAGATCCTGCCAGTTGAATGACCCCATCAAGACTGTTGTGCCAGTCTTGCATTCTATTAATTAACTGCATACAATGTTTTAGCAAACTGATGAGATTAACAAGCTAGTCTCAACCTTGTGTACAGTTTTACCAGCATTTGGTTGATGCTAATTTTGTGCCATGCAGGTAAAAGCACCTTGGGAGGTGATTGGATTGGATTTGATTGGACCACTGCCAGAAACAGCACGCAACAACAAGTATGTCCTTACCATGACTGACCGGTACACCAAGTGGGTGATTGTGGAACCTATGCAATCTAAGACGGCAGCTGAGGTGTCTGCAATATTAACCGCAAAGCTGTACTTGTTTGGCATGGTAAGGAAAATCATTACAGACCAAGGGAAGGAGTTCGTCTGCAAGGTGAAGTTTATGTTTTTTCCTCCTACTCTTGTCTCAACATTTATAAATGTAATGTGTCTGGTTTCTGGTCTCATCTGCTTCCAGCTATATTTAGCTGCACGAAACAGCTAGTTTTGCTGCTTGATATCGCAAACTGGTGTGTCTTACCATATTATTTGAATGCATTATTTTAATCATGAACACACTGGTTTGTAGAGCAAACAGTTTTACCGTTTACTGCACTGTTATTCTTCTCCTTAATTCCCTGCCGTGCTGAATGAAGCAGAAGTCTCACACATTCACAGAAAACGGCTTTCTTCCACGTTGAAAAATAAGGTGGATATGTTGTTGTCTACAGTTACTCCAGCCTTGCAAATTTAACTCAAGGTCCCTCTGCAGCTCAACGACAGCATTGTCAGTATGCTGAAAATCAAACATGCCGTCTCCAGTGCTTACCATCCCCAAACCAATGGGCAGGTAACTCTTTGGATGCCTGTCTTGTAAGATCTATTGTTGCCTTACGGTTATTCATCAACTTTATAAATGCATTGATATGTACAGGATGAA
>NW_015666317.1:0-488 GCF_001515625.1 Sinocyclocheilus rhinocerous
TTAAAATGCAATTTATTCCTGTGATGCGAAGCTGAATTTTCAGCAGCAGTGTCACATGATCCTTCAGAATACAAGACAATATTGAAAACAGTTTTGCTGATGTTTTTGTGAAAACTGCGATATATTTTTTCAGGACAGAAAAAGAACAGCACTTTTTTTTAAAAATAGAAATCTTTTGTAACAATCTAAATGTCTTTACTGTGACTTTTGCTCAATTTAATGCATACTTGCTGAATAGGTTTTTTCAACAAACAAATTAAAATAACATTTAAAAATAAAACTCAAACCATTGAACGGTAGTGTACATGAAATGCTACCTTAGAGTCTGACCAAATGAAAACCTTACAAAGGCAGAATAAACACCCAGGTAAGCAACCACAACGCCTTAGCTTTGACATTTGCGCAGGGAAGCACAATGCACATTTTCACTTTTGCCTAAAAATAAAGCCAAGGAAGGCAACCCTCCAACTAACAAAGCTACTTCAACT
>NW_015666318.1:0-517 GCF_001515625.1 Sinocyclocheilus rhinocerous
AATGACATGCTGTCATCAAGCAGCTCGTCCTCACTTCCCCCGAATAAGATCAGGTCGCTCGCACCAGCAGAGGGATGCTGATCAAACCGGGAGAAAAGGACGGAGGAATACTCTCTCTGGGGCGAGAGCGAGGCATGCGGGATCTGGGCCGGCGTGGGCTCGCTTGTAGCCGGTCGCTCGACCCCTTTGCCCCGCTGTTTTTTCCTCACAGGTCCCTGAGAGAAAGAAAACGTGAGGGCGAGGCGGGCGGGGGCGCTCTCTGAAAAGAAAGCGATCCGTGAGCGGAGAGAGGCGAGACTGAAGCTCTCGCAGTGGGAGCAAATAGCTCCCGTGAGCGCAACTTCCGCATGGGATTTCCCCAAGCAGGAAACACACTCTGTGTGTTTTGAGGACGTGGAGTCGTCGCTGAAGGAGAAGAAATCTGAGAATCCTGTGGCGAGCGCCCGCTTATATAGCCAGATGCCAGATTATTGTTTTTTAAGCACTGCATGAACCAATGGCCGTGCAGTTTCACTGC
>NW_015666319.1:0-200 GCF_001515625.1 Sinocyclocheilus rhinocerous
TTTACCTCAAAAAAGGTCTGTCCATGGAAAGCCTTTTTAGGTACCGTCAAGTAAGTTACAGGTGTGACTTGCTGATGTTGGGAATTGGAGTTGGATTTTGGTGAGTTTCACCACTGCATGCCCACACGTAACTTATTTGAAGGGGCCTGGAGGCCCCGTCAAATAAGTTACAGCTGTCACTTGTCACTTGCCCACCCGTA
>NW_015666319.1:210-589 GCF_001515625.1 Sinocyclocheilus rhinocerous
GTGGGCAAGTGCCAAGTGACAGCTGTAACTTATTTGACGGGGCCTCCACAGGCTTTCCGTGGACAATGCATTAATAGGTCATATGTCATAAATACGATGATTTTATTGAGAAAAACCAGCTATACAGTGCTCAGGAAATGCCGTCCAGCAGTGCAATGGCTTAATTTGCATAAAAATACACCATCCACGGAAAGCCTGTGGAGGCCCCGTCAAATAAGTTACAACTGTCACTTGTCACTTGCCCACCCGTAACTTATTTGACGGGGCCTCCACAGGCGTTCCGTGGACAATGCATTAACCTCCTGGGGTCGACGGTGGCGCCGGCGCCACCACATGCATGTTTTACTGATAAGAGCAAAAAGAACTTTAAATGCTCGTT
>NW_015666320.1:0-1767 GCF_001515625.1 Sinocyclocheilus rhinocerous
AGGAGCCCTAACTATCCCTTCAAGAAGTGAAATGTATGCAGTGTGTAAAGTGGAGTGTGAGAAACCACTGAGAAAATACATATTTCTTGTGGAAATACCAATGGATAGTCAACTTCCAGCTGGACTGTTTATCCCTCCAACTGTTCTGTCTTCTTCTGCCATTGAGGAGAACAATTTCAGAATGCTGGTTTGCAATGAGACCTTAAAAGACATCAGCATTCCCACTGACACAGTTATTGCTAAAGTCTTTCCCACGGACACAGTCACAGTTTTACCCCAGATGCTCCGACTGATCCGAAGATAATAGATCCCAAAGTTTGGGGACTCTCCTATTCCTGCTGATTGGGAGAAAAGGCTTAGAGAGAAGTTAGCTGAGCACAGAAATGTGTTTTCCCTTGAGGAGTGGGATGTGGGACGAGCTAAATTTGTGAAACATAACATCAGACTGAGTGACAGCCGACCATTTAGGGAACGATCCAGACGTGTTGCACCTGCAGACACAGTTATTGCTAAAGTCTTTCCCACGGACACAGTCACAGAGTTACCCCAGATGCTCCGACTGATCCGAAGATAATAGATCCCAAAGTTTGGGGACTCTCCTATTCCTGCTGATTGGGAGAAAAGGCTTAGAGAGAAGTTAGCTGAGCACAGAAATGTGTTTTCCCTTGAGGAGTGGGATGTGGGAAGAGCTAAATTTGTGAAACATAACATCAGACTGAGTGACAGCCGACCATTTAGGGAACGATCCAGACGTGTTGCACCTGCAGACATAGATGACGCGAGGCGGCACATAAAAGACCTGATGGCTGCCGGTATCATAACAGAATCCAGAAGCCCTTAAGCCTCGCCAATATTTATTGCTCGGAAGAAAAATTGAACCATCCGTATGTGCATAGACTACCGGACTTTGAATTCCAGAACAATTCCTGACCAATATACCACTCCCAGGATAGATGATGCTTTGGACTGTCTATCTGGAAGTAAATGGTTCTCTGTTTTAGACTAGCGAAGTGGCTATAACCAGATTGAGATGGCTGACGAGGACAAGGAAAAAACAGCGTTCATCTGTCCTCTGGGTTTTTACCAGTTCGAACGCATGCCACAGGGGATCACGGGGGCTCCAGCCACATTTCAGCGGCTAATGGAGAGAGCCGTGGGAGATATGCATCTTCTCCAGGTCATCGTATATCTGGAGCATGAGGAGAGCATGAGGAAAGGCTGCTGAAAGTGTTGGATCGGCTGGAAGAATATGGCCTCAAAGTGTCTATAGACAAGTCCCAGTTTTGTCAGCCACAAGTCAAATATGTGGGACGTATTGTATCTGCTGTCGGGATAGCTCTTGATCCTTAGAAGGTGAAACCGTGTCTCACTGGAAGATGCCACATGATTTAAAGTCCCTGAGGTCCTTTCTAGGATTTTGTGGTTTCTATCGCCGCTTTATTAAGAACTACTCTGCCATCGGGAGATCCCTGACTGACCTGACCAAAGGTTATCCCCCTGTGAGAGGTCAAAATAAAGCTGTACAGAAAGGCAAGTACTACCAAGAGTCAGAGCCATTTGGTGAGCGCTGGGACCAAAGGTGCACAGAGGCCTTTCATAACATTATCTATTGCCTTACCCATGCTCCAGTTCTGGCCTATGCAGATCCAGCTAAGCCCCATGTCCTACATGTTGATGCAAGCCTGAGTGGTTTAGGCGCCGTGTTGAATCAGGAATACCCAAACGGACTGAGACCTGTCGCCTATGCCAGCCGTAAACTGAGTGCTG
>NW_015666321.1:0-304 GCF_001515625.1 Sinocyclocheilus rhinocerous
GGCATTTATTTGGCATCCGCTGGCATAATAAATTTTACTTTTCCGACCGCCTCACCTTCGGCTGCAAAAGCAGCCCTAAAATTTTCGACATGTTGTCAGAGGCAATCTGCTGGATCCTCTCCAACAATTACGCAATACCCTACCTGATCCATCTTTTAGACGATTTCACGATTTTTCTTCGGCTTCTCTGCCGAAGGAAAAAAAAAAGAAAAAAAAAAATTGATAGGACGATCTTGGTCGCTTCCACCCTCTTAGACAACCCAAGCTGCTCCAAACGCGAGCTGCTATCCATTCTCGGTCATCT
>NW_015666321.1:432-617 GCF_001515625.1 Sinocyclocheilus rhinocerous
ATCACTAACCGACTCGTGCTGCAACGAGCTCAGCTTATGGATATCCTTTCTTAAACAATGGAACGGCCTATCTTTCTTTTATAATAACTTAATATCTTCTCCCGTCAACATTCAGTTATTTACTGATGCCGCCCCCCCCGTCGGTTTCGGAGGATTTTACCAAGGCCACTGGTTTGCATCTACGT
>NW_015666322.1:0-1639 GCF_001515625.1 Sinocyclocheilus rhinocerous
AAACATACCTCATGGCCAATTTCAAAGATTGAAACGTATTTGTGATCGAGAAGACGATTATGAAACTCAATTACAGGACATGACCAGCAGATTCCGACAGAGGGGTTATGACTCTAAAGTTTTAACCAGGGCCACAGAGAAAGTTAAATCAATAGATAGGAAACAACTATTGTGTAAGAAGAAAAAAGTATTATAATCGGGTGTTCTTTTCAACAACTTACAGCCGTGAAGCAACACAAATTAAGCGTATAATAAATTCCAATTGGAACATTATCGAAAGTGACAGCACCCTCAGGGCAATTTTTCGAGAAAAACCAATGGTCAGTTATAGACATTCACCAACTATATGAAATAAAGTTGTACGCAGCTATCTTCCTGCCCCTGAAAAGATAACGTGGCTTGGCTCTCTAGTAGGGAATTTTAGATGTGGGCGGTGTAAACATTGCGATAATATGGTGAGAACTAATAGTTTTACTGATGTTTGTTCTGGGAAAGTATATCCAATTAAGTCTTTTATTAATTGCAATTCCTCGAATGTAGGCTAGAATGTGAGTGTGGATATTTTTATGTAGGTCAAACAAAGAGGAAATTGCGTTTAAGAGTGGCTGAACACAAATATGTTATTTGTGTGAAAAATATGTTGTATCCTATGGCGAGGCATTATAATGAGGTGGGTCATGTCACTGAGAGTTCCCTTAAAGTGACTGGAATTGAATCTATCCCATGTTCAATAAGAGGTGGAAATAGACAGAAACAGCTCCCACAACAAGAGACTTTTTGGATTCATACACTCTTTTTTGTTTCCGTTTGTTCGACTAAGTCCCCAGGAGTTAATGAAGAAATAGATTTTTTACCATTTTTGTAATTTGCACTACTGATGATGTACAATTTTATATCTATACTGTTACATGAACAATTGTGTTTTTCCCCCCATTATTATTATCAATATTTTATTTATTTATTATTATTTATTTTTTATTATTATTATTTCCCCCCCCTTTTTTTCTTGCTCTCTCTCTTTTTTTATTATTATTCTTTCTCCCCTTCCCCTTTTTTTTCCTCTTTGTAACAAGAGGCTAGTCTTAGCCACACCCACATATTAACCAGCTGTCTTTGATAATTCATTAATTAACACTAGTGTAAGAATACCTGTTGAGCAATTGATGTGTGTCCTGAAGAAGGCTGTTTTGCCGAAACGCGTAGATCTACTTTTAACTAGTTGTAATGATTTAAGCCCAGTTCATTAAAGGCTTTTTATCTTACCACGTGAGTGCCTTGGAAGTATTTCTTCTACATAATTTGATGTTTACCTCCATCACATCCAATGAGCACCAGTGGCTATATAAAGACACCCGTGTAGCACTCTCTGCTTCTGGTTCTTGAAAAAATATGATCGTTAAACAAAAAGAAAAGAATTTACACATCATCATCATCATCCTGTTCAAAAGTTTACATCCCCCGTCTCTTAATGCATTGTGTGGCCTTCTTGAGCATCAGTAAATGTTTTCACCTTCTGTAATAGTTGTGTATGAGTCCCTCAATTGTCCTCAGTGTGAAAATATGGATCACTAAATCATACAGTCAATGTTGGAATGGGTTCAAATAAGCAGAAGATGCTGGAAAACCAAAGAATGTGCAG
>NW_015666323.1:0-514 GCF_001515625.1 Sinocyclocheilus rhinocerous
CCCGATCTACCGGCCGTAAAGCCTCGGAGAAAAGAAAAAATATCTACACCGATCAAGCGTCTCCAATTCCAAAGAGGGTAAAATCATCCCATCCCTCTCAAGCTCCAGCACAACAGGGAGACAACAGGGTTCTCTCAGCGCTGCTGTCAATTCAAGGAACCCTCTCCGACATGGACAACAGGATCCAGGCGCTGGAATCGCAACGCTCGTCTTCTGCATCTCGGGCGATGGTTGACGGGCAGACTTCCAGCTCGACATCAAACTGCGCCCTTACTCCCGACTTGGCTCTTCCTAGAAGATCTCTCGGATCAGCGTTACCTGCCGCTTCCACCGGGGTGCCCTTCTTCCCCCCAGCAGCTGCCATTTCTCCCCAACTACGCGCTCAAATCCTGTCAGGTAACGATATAAACTTGGTTAAAATATTGCTATGCGCAGAAACTAACGAGTAACGATATTAAAATATTACCAACGCAGAAACTAACGAAAGAAGGATTGTGGATTGTGGGGATATATC
>NW_015666324.1:0-526 GCF_001515625.1 Sinocyclocheilus rhinocerous
TGGACAGTGGCCACAAATTAACAAGTCGTAGGAACGAATTAACAACTTGTAGGAATGAATATCCTATCTGTCCTGTGTCCTGCAGCCCTGCAAAGCGCACGATATGAAACAATTATCTGGGGAAATTAGATACAACATTTCTATTGCTTTCCATGTTGAAGAACTTTGTGTTGTTTCTATTTTAATGTACTTTTAAAGTTTAAATCACATTAAAAGCTTAATTTGTACATTATGGATGAATGATGATGCATTTATATACCGTCACCGTCACTCACACGTGTTTTGCGCATGAGCCGCATGCAGCCCAAAATTAAATAGATTAATCGACCATCGATAGCTTTAATCGATTGCATCTCTTATCGACAATTAATCGTTCATCGATTAATCGTTGACATCCCTAATATATACAGGGGCGTAATTTCCAATGGGGACAGGGGGGACATGTCCCCCCCCACTTTTCAAAATCGCGCTTGTGTCCCCTCCACTTTTCAAAATCACATTTGTGTCCCCCCCACTTTCAAATTCG
>NW_015666325.1:0-518 GCF_001515625.1 Sinocyclocheilus rhinocerous
GCATATAAAACATTAGAAATTAGATATTTAATTTTTATTTTGTTTGTTTGTTTAAACAAAAAAAAAAATGTTGTTTGTCTCAATAAATTGGGTTAATTTAAATATACAGTGGTTAAATAAAAAATAAAAAAAATGCTCTTTGATTTAAAAAAGGTTATAAAAAATATCAATAATTATCGATACCGAACGATATGAAACATTATATCGTTGATAATTTTTTTAGCTATATCGCCCAGCCCTACCAGGAGGCCACGTGAGAGTACCAAACAAAGTCAGTACCAGGAGGCCACGCGAGAGTACCAAACAAAGTCAGATGACCCAACTCTATAAACAGTTTTTTGAATGTAGCATTAACAATTTTTGACAAACAAAAAACACATCGTTACTCATGTTAATCTCCTAAAGCAACTTAAAAGTGCAGTGCAAGTGCAGCTAAAAAAAAAGGATCCTGACTGCTTGACAATCTTTGACCAGAAACTGAACAGGTGACCTTTAAAAATAATCAACACTAGCTTAAG
>NW_015666326.1:0-989 GCF_001515625.1 Sinocyclocheilus rhinocerous
TGCATACATATTTTAAGTAAATCCAACACATCATTTTTACCAGTGATGTGTTTGTGTTTTCTGAATGAGAACATGGTCAAACCTGTGCAAAATGATGGTGTTTTTGTGTAGAGGTTTGCAGAAAACACTGAGCAAATTGGAATGTGTGTGCAAACAGGTGAAATGTGTTAAAAGTTTTGAGAAACGTGTCTTTGTTTCGAGAACTGTATGAATGGTTTGGAAAACTGGGCCAAATGAATCAGTTATAGTGTGTTAGCAATAGAGAAAAACTGTAACAATAATAATAAAAATCCTCTCTCTGCATTCTCTCTCTTGTGGCTAAGCAGTAACTGAGTGCCTATATGATATACCATTAGAATGTAAGTTATTGGTTTCTACCTGTGTTGTCCACAGGCTTTACTACAATACATTTCCCAATACCAAAGGGGCGTAAGTGCAGTTACGCCCTTTTAGCACCAACTGGCTTAGTATTTTCAGTGTTAAGTCTTTTGGTTTCTAATAAATAACTCCAAAATTAATATGAATTCACTTGTGTCCTTTTGGCAGTAAAAAGAGCTCATCAAAAGCTATATAGCTAAGATATATATATATATATATATATATATATCCCCATTTCACCCAAAATGTCACTTTTGCCCTTCTGGTTCTCACCCCTCGATATATATATATATATATATATTTTTTTTCAGGAAACGGGCAGACTATAATAAATAGCAACACAGTAGCGAATAATAAATTAACAAAAATTAAAAAATGAATCCAAAGTTTGAACATTTATGAGTAGGCTAAAATAAACTTTGGATTTATAATTAATTTTTGTTTTGCCATTTTTAATGTTATTGTTCTCTACTGTGTTGCTATTTATTCTAATCTGCCCGTTTCCTGAAAAAAAAAAAAAAAATTCTGATCCTGTGAATTATTATTGCTCACTATTGCCTATTTAGGGTATTTTAGTAATTTAAATAAAATGGGTTATCTTAATATGTGAT
>NW_015666327.1:0-680 GCF_001515625.1 Sinocyclocheilus rhinocerous
ACGATTATGCAGAACAAGTAATGTTAGAGCTTCAATGCACAGAATACTCGTTTAGAGCTTCTAATAATAGTAATGCTGTGTAAGTTCAACTAAGCATATTAAGGGAATGCAAGCCAACAAATTGCTGAAAACATTCTTTCTCAGTGAGAGATAGTTGCAATTTAAGAGCAAAGCTTGCCCAGATGAAAGATGTTACTTACTTGTGAAATGAATTGCTATTTGCGATGCAGAAAGACAGATTTTAATATGTTAGAACTATTATGAGCTGCAAATTAGGTCAGAGCTGCAATGCACAGAATAACTAGTTTAGAGCTTCTAGGAACAGTAATGCTGTGTAAATTCAACTAAGCAAATTAAGGGAATGCAAGCCAACAATTGCTGAAAAGATTCTTTCTCAGTGAGAGATAGTGCAAGCCCACAATTGCTGAAAAGAGTTTTTCACAGTGAGAGACCGTTGGTTCACACAATGTTAAGAGTAAAGCTTGCCAGCAAAAAATATATTTCTTGTGAAATGAAATGTTATTTGCATTGGAGAAAGGCAGATTTTAAAGTGTTAGAAATATTATGCGCTGCAAGTTAGATCGGAGCTGCAATTCACAGAATCACTAGTTTAGAGCTTATAGGAACACTTATAATGTGTAAGTGCAACATAGCGAATAAAGAGAATGCAAAGCGCACTT
>NW_015666328.1:0-726 GCF_001515625.1 Sinocyclocheilus rhinocerous
CAGATCGTCAGCCAGTTGTTGATTCTCCACAGACTGTGGGGGTGTTGTCTTGTACATGGTGATGTTCTTCAGACCAGTCCATACTGACGCTGGATCGCTTGCTGAAAGCTCTTTTCTCAGCTTTTCTGAGTAGTTTTTTTTAGCCACTCTGATCTCCATTGTTAGTCTGTTCCTGGCCTGGTTATACAAGATTTTATCCCCACTTCTGTAAGCATCCTCTTTGGCGTGACAAAGCGGTTTGAGTTTCCCAGTAAACCACGGTTTATCATTATTAAATGATAAGAATGTCCTGGTAGGAATGCACATATCTTCACAGATACTGATATATGAAGTTACGGTCTCTGTGAGCTTGTCGAGATCAGTGGCAGCAGCTTCAAAAACACTCCAATCAGGTCAAAACAGGCTTGTAAATCACGCTCTGCTTCATTAGTCCATCTTTTTACAGTCCTTAAAACAGGTTTAGCTGATTTCAGTTTCTGCCTGTAGGTCGGTATAAGATGAACCAAACAGTGATCAGAGAGCCCCAAAGCTGCTCGTGGGACAGAGTGATATGCATCCTTTATTGCTGTGTAACAGTGATCCAATATATTGCTGTCTCTGGTGGGACACGTAATGTGCTGCTTGTATTTTGGCAGTTCACGGGAGAGATTTGATTTGTTAAAATCTCCAAGAATGATTAAAATAGAGTCTGGGTACCTTTGCTCCATTTCAGTTATTTGTTCGGCC
>NW_015666329.1:0-263 GCF_001515625.1 Sinocyclocheilus rhinocerous
AAAGCAGTTGTATGAAAAGAAGACTTCATTAAGAACTAATGGTCACAGTGGACAGAGGAAGTATTTTGGAATATTTTCAGGTTTTTGAAGCCCTGTTTACATCTGGGGCCTGTACCATGATGGTGGCTGAACAAACTCGGGATTACAGGGATTACAGTTTAGAGTTGACAAAGCCAAACCAGTCCAATCCAGCTTTGTTGGTACCATGAAGCTGATCATCAACTTTCTCTGTCAACTCAGGCTTGATCCTGAGTTAATGGAGC
>NW_015666329.1:629-851 GCF_001515625.1 Sinocyclocheilus rhinocerous
TATTAATTTAAAATAAAAGCTTAATAATTACTATAAACTAAGATACCTTGTGTAATGGATTAAGGGTATAATAATTATATAAATCATGTAAAATATTTATAAAAAATAATCATCTCTAAAAATCAGACAATTTTATCTTTATAAGTGTTTTACTATGTAGCATCCTTTAATTTGGAATAAGAGAAACTGGGGGAGTGGCTTTATTGCGTCAGAGATGCGTCA
>NW_015666330.1:0-442 GCF_001515625.1 Sinocyclocheilus rhinocerous
CGTGATAAAATATCCCACGGTTAGTATTACCGTTTCATATTTTAACTATCACTATAATTGTATTCGATTACCGCGATTTGAACAACTGCGGATAAGTAAATACTGTACTGCACACGGCTCCAGTGTGCGACCAAATGGGCGCATTTTGCGATATTTTTTTCTGCCGGTACGACTAAATTTTGTGAGCGGTCGCACTGGCGCGACCACCGCATTGTTTAACTCATAAGCGCTGCATTTCTGTTGCATGTGAGAAACATCAAACGGCAAACGAAACTGAAAGCATAACGAAACCGCACGCATCGTTTGAATCCGTGTATCATTCGATCATTCGTTTTTTTTATTTAATATTGAAAGTAGAAAAATTTGAAAACGGCTCCTTTTTTGTTTTTTTGTTTTTGTCCAAAAAACGAAAAACGAGAATTCAGCTTAAATTTTCATTTTT
>NW_015666330.1:452-644 GCF_001515625.1 Sinocyclocheilus rhinocerous
AAAAACAAGAATTCAGCTTAAATTTTCGTTTTTCGTTCTTGGGTGGAAAAATTATTAAACAGTTTGAATATTCGGTTTCTACACGTGGGCGGGAATTAAACGCCCCTTTCTGCTGATTGGTCAGCCGAAGATCAAACCGTGCTTTCTTCAGTTCTTCCGCAGTATCACGCAGCAGAATAATAGTCCTCCTCT
>NW_015666331.1:0-581 GCF_001515625.1 Sinocyclocheilus rhinocerous
AATATAACATTTCTGTAATCTATATAACCTACCAGTCAACAGTTTGAACAGTAAGATTTTTAATGTTTTTAAGAATTCTCTTCTGCTCACCAAGCCTGCATTTATTTGATCCAAAGTACAGCAAAAGCAGTAATGTTGTGAAATATTTTTACTATTTAAAATAACTGCTTTCTGTTTGAATATATTTTAAAATGATTTCTGTGATCAAAGCTGTATTTTCAGCATCATTACTCCAGTCTTCAGTGTCACATAATCTTCAGAAATCATTCAGCATCATTACTCCAGGCTTCAGTGTCACATGATATTAGTGGCATTCTAATATGCTGATTTGCTGCTCAAGAAACATCTATTATTATTATCATTATTTAAAACAGTATATTACAGTATATTTTTTTCAGGATTCTTTGATAAATAGAAAGATCGAAAGATCAGCATTTATGTGAAGTAAAAAGCTTTTGTAACATTATACACTATACCATTCAAAAGCTTACTTACAATATAATTGTTATAATTATTATTTTTTTTTTTTAAATCAGTATAATTTTTTGGAAAAGAAATGATAGAAATCAACACTTTTATTT
>NW_015666332.1:0-126 GCF_001515625.1 Sinocyclocheilus rhinocerous
CCTGTGCAAATTGTAGCCTCCGTTTCCTGTTCTTAGCTGACAGGAACGGCACCCGGTGTGGTCTTCTTCTGCTGTAGCCCATCTGCTTCAGGGTTCGACGTGTTGTGCGTTCAGAGATGGTATTCT
>NW_015666332.1:182-581 GCF_001515625.1 Sinocyclocheilus rhinocerous
GTGGTTATTTGAGTTACTGTTGCCTTTCTATCATCTCTTACCAGTCTGCCCATTCTCCTCTGACCTCTGACATCAACAAGGCATTTTCGTCCACACAGCTGCCGCTCACTGGATATTTTCTCTTTTTCTGACCAATCTCTGTAAACCCTAGCGTGAAAATCCCAGTAGATCAGCAGTTTTTGAAATACTCAGACCAGCCCGTCTGGCACCAACAACCATTCCACGTTCAAAGTCACTTAAATCCCCTTTCTTCCCCATTCTTATGCTCGGTTTGAACTTCAGCAAGTCGTCTTCACCACATCTAGATGCCTAAATGTACTGAGTTGCTGCCATAGGTGTCATTTTGGAAAAAAATAGCTTGCTTACCAATTCAGGCTAATATTTAGCTAAATGATTTGC
>NW_015666333.1:0-279 GCF_001515625.1 Sinocyclocheilus rhinocerous
TTTCTTTTGAGTCTGAACGAGAGAGATCTTCTCGTTCGTGAACAAGTTGAATGAACTGGTACATGTCATTCGTGTCCCCGATTTATGAATGTGTAATTGTCTGACCAAACAATTAAAATGTTAATTATGCAAGAAAACCTTGTGCTTTGGTCATCTGGACAACTTATTTAGACTTTATTAAAATGTGTGCATAATCTACTCATTAAATAAATAAAGCCAAATCAGTTTTTGTAACAAGTGAATACGTTCGTTGACTTAAGACACAACACATAAGACACT
>NW_015666333.1:339-882 GCF_001515625.1 Sinocyclocheilus rhinocerous
GTATTTATGTAATATGAAGAAATGGTCACTGAACGAATCAGTGAACGAATCTGAACGAATCATTTTGGTGAACGAACTGAAAATGAACGAATCTCTTGAAAGAATCAAAATTTCCATCACTAGTGAGCACTGTGTGTCTGTCAGCGCCATCAAAATAAAAGTCCTGCCTTGAACGCATCGGCCAAACAGGAAAACTTATTGGCCGATGCAGATATTTAAAAAATGCCAAATATCGGCCGATATATATGCCTTGGCGATATATCTGTCGACCACTATTTTTGACCACTGAAAATATGTACATTTTAACTCTTGGAGCCATATTGAAATTCCAATATCGCTTGAACCAAACCATATAGGGCCTTAAAAATGAAGATGCCAAAAGGAAAGTTTGTTAAGACCCACTATCTAAAAGGACATTAAGATATCTTTAATACTTATTGAGTTAGAGGCATGCAAACTTTGGAGAAAAAAACTTGAAAAGTGCCGTTTCCCCATTTTTGAACGGTCACCACTGGCACATAGTGCAACAAAGATTGCTAAAGT
>NW_015666334.1:0-344 GCF_001515625.1 Sinocyclocheilus rhinocerous
TTTTAAAAGGTCCGCTGTAAAATCAGCGTGCAGCACCCAAACAAAAATGTTTGCGCGTGTGATGATTTTACACTGATATTAGAACATGACTGAAGTATAAAGCCATGTTTAGGCTACATAATGAATAATAGTTATGCAAACAAATGTTGCAAAAATGGAAACATTTGGATTCTTATGGAATGAGACAGACTCGTGAGCCCAATGCCATTTCAGTTTTGCTTGACATTTGTATGCTGTTTATAATGAATGCCACTATAGCCGTAATATAAGCATTTCTTTACCGCTAACTTGAATAATATTGAAAAGACAGACAGCCTATCAGTAATGTTAAACTTTGATGAAAA
>NW_015666335.1:0-1527 GCF_001515625.1 Sinocyclocheilus rhinocerous
GGAGGTAACCATTGCTAACAAGAACACAATGATTGGAAGCACTTCATCCCTCCTTTTATAGCAATCAGTCTGATCTTACAATCTAATTAGTATGATAGTGATTTTACCTGACTAGTACTTATTCACACTTTCACATGTGCTGCTGATATGATTAATCAATTAATGTTAGCTGGTCATTTTGTGTCAGGATCAAAAAACAGTGAAATTAGTTTTTTTGTGAAAAGTTCATTTTTTGGCCAATGAAGCTTTAAGTAATTATTTAAAATGCATCTGATCACTCTACACAACAGCTTAAGCAGCAAACTTTGAAAAACACAAAATTTATGTCACTGCCATAACTTTTGGCCCACCACAATAGCTTAAGCAGCAAACTTAAAACACAAAATTTATGTCACTGCCAAAACTTTTGGCCACCACTGTACATTCAGTACAACCACATGTTAGGTAGAGGAAGGATTTCGAGAGGGAGAAGAAAGGAAGATTTTATTATTTCAAGACTAAGGCTACGTCCACATGAAGCCAGAGCTTTCCCTATCCGATCTTTTTTTTCCCCTCGTCTCAAGAAATATCTGCGTCCACACGAAACCACAAAACCGACACAAAACGATGTAGTATACATGCCAGACCAGTATGTGGCGTTGTAATTCTGCCACAGAGATACACTAAAAACGGAGAAGAAGACTTGGACTATGCGCATAAACCTTGCGCGTGGTATACGAACGAACATGGAACAATACATTTATTAATCTGTGTTAAAGTTAGTTAATAAAAAGACAATAGTTCAATCGTTCAGTGTTTGTTCATGTTTTTGTTGCTGTTAAGTGACGTAGTTGTGTCTGACTAGGGGCGAGATGTGGGCTGATGACGTCATCGTTTCAGAAAATATACGGATTCGCTGTCCACACGAAAACGCAAGGGCGGCGTTTTCAGATTTATCTACTCTGGGCTCCGGTTTAAAAAAATATCGGTTTCACTCTCCCAAAACGCCGGATCAGTGTGGACGAAACGCCTATACGATACAAAATTTATGCGTATACAGCTAAACACGTCTCCGTGTGGATGGGGCCTTGTATGCGTATACAGCTAAATGCGTCTCCGTGTGGACGGGGCCTAAGGTTGGAACATAGAGGACTTAATTCAACATTGCACATAATAGGAAAACATCCAACAGGACTGTGTGATTTAATAAGCTAATCGATGAACTTCAGAAGAATGGTGAGCAGCAATTAACATTAAAAGAGATTTTGAATCCAGTAGGAGGTGATAATGTTAATACAACGAGGGGTGAGAACCAGAAGGGTGTAAGTAACATTTTGGGTGAAATGGATATATATATAATATAATACATAATCAGTCGATGAAAATTTTTTATCCAATTAATTACATGATATTTCGATTAATTAATCTAATTAATGGCAAAATAAATTTGACTTTGAAAATACCCAAAAAAGATTATTTATAGCTATTTTTGTGTCAAATGAGAAGTATCAAGTAGACATTACAAATTGTAGCTTTAGAAATATTTTA
>NW_015666336.1:0-167 GCF_001515625.1 Sinocyclocheilus rhinocerous
GTTTAACCATGGTATTTGTAGTAAAACTGTGGTTATAGGCTACAAAAAAATGCCAAAAAACAAAACTAAAAAACAACATGGTTAGCCTATTATACTTTTACTATAGTAATACCATTGCTAATTTTCGTAAGGGATTGTGTATAATAATATGAAATAAATGTTTTATT
>NW_015666336.1:264-854 GCF_001515625.1 Sinocyclocheilus rhinocerous
GGAGTTACTGTAAGCCCCATCAGAACTGGGTTGCGGTGCAGGGGGACGGGACTAACGACAGATCATTGCAGTGTATCAGTCATATACATCGTCAGATCAGGTTTTTTAACTTAGTAGAGGTACAGAACGCCACACAGCAACTTTTCGGCAAGCAAAAATCAATCGAAATAATCGCTAAAAGTAAAGATCAAGCGCATAACAAGGTCTCCGCGCGTTAATTCGAATGGTTTGTTTTCCCCCACGGCATAAACGGTTATGACGTTTTTGTGGGCGTTCCCAGCAATGCCGAACAAGTCTATGTTTACTTAACATGCGAATATAAATATGTAAATGACTGTTTGAAACAGAAAGTAGCACAGCTGCTTTGTTTACGTTGGTTAATATTAATGACACGGGTAGGTACTTAATTAGGAATGCTGTCCCTTTAAGACGGAAGGCATGCATGTAATACTGACACGCGTTCAGTTTTCACCCACCTGTTTACGTTCACTTAATCCATAACCGACTGTATTTACAGTGAGATACTCTACACGGTAGACATTTGAACTGCTGTGTGTGTATTTGAGCGCTGAGAACTGATCGCGTGCTGT
>NW_015666337.1:0-321 GCF_001515625.1 Sinocyclocheilus rhinocerous
CCTGAAGACTCTTCGGAGATGTGAATGATGCAATACTACACTATAAGTACTCAAGATTAACATGAGATTGGCCGAAACTGTGTGCATTATGTCCCTTTTAACATAGTCAAGTCACCTTTATTTTATAGCACTACAGCACAGATTTAAGCAGCAAGAAATAACGACCATGGTGCAAACGGAATCAATTCTGCTGCGACGCAGCTCCAAGAGAAAATGGTAAATGGTCGTTGTTCAGTTGAAGTCGTCTGCATCCAAAAACCTAGGCTGCTGACATGCTGCCTATCAGCCAATGACTTCGCAGGCAGCGTTTGTTCATGAAGG
>NW_015666337.1:448-1638 GCF_001515625.1 Sinocyclocheilus rhinocerous
TGATCTACAACAAAATAGAACGAGCTTTGGTGATAACTAAGCGAATAATTACTTATAATACTGATTTCTCGCTAGAAATAACTTTAGACGCCATCTTTATTTGGGATCACGGGATAGGACACACAGGATTGTGGGTATCAAGACAGGGAAGGATGCATCTATTCTGCCTTTAAATATCGACCAGATGAGGTATCTCAGGAGGCAGGAAGTGAAGCTAACATTGGATTCGACGTGTCTTGATGCCTTGCGACCTTGAAATGTGTCCTCCAAAGGCAGCATTTTTCAGTTGCGAATGCAGCCGTCAGTTCAGCGTTGATTCTGCTCCGGTACCAGACACACTTGTTCTGTCTAGTCGTATTGGAAACATGCTTGTTCTTAAGTTCTCGGTTGTTATTGGGAATATGCTTGTTCTTAAGTTATAGTTGTATTGTCAGGAACACGCTTGTCCCAGATCTATCTGGTTGTTATTGGAACATGTTTGTTCTAAAAGCTGTAGTTGTATTGGGTATATGCTTGTTCTTAAAGTACCTGGTCATTATTGGGAACATGCTTGTTCTTAAGTTATAGCTGTATTGTTGGGAACATGCTTGTTCCAGAGCAATCCGGTCATTATTCGTAACATGCTTGTCTTAAAACTGTAGTTGAATTGGAAACATGTTTTTCTTAAGTCTATCTGGTGTTATTGAGAACATGTTGCTTAAGCTTTTAAGGTATTGACAACATACTCATGAGGTCATCCGTTAAAGGCAACATGATTGTTCCTACAGGTTATGCGGGTTTTGGCAACATATTTGTTTTGGTCATTTGGTTAAGGGCAACATGCTTGTTGCTTAAGTCAAGTCACCTTTATTTATATAGCGCTTTTAACAATACAGATTGTGTCAAAGCAACTGAACAGCATTAATTAGGAAAATAGTGTGTCAATAACGCAAAAATGACAATAGTAAACACAAATTTTTCAGTCAGTCGCAGTTCATCATTGAATTCAGTGATGTCATCATCAGTTCAGTTTAAATAGTATCTTTGCAATCAAGTCAACAATATCGCTGGAAATGAAGTGTCCCCAACTAAGCAAGCCAGAGGCGACAGCGGCAAGGAACCAAAACTCCATCGGTGACAGAATGGAGAAAAAACCTTGGGTGGCTAGGAACCAAAACTCCATCGGTGACAGAATGGAAAAAAAACCTTGG
>NW_015666338.1:0-1116 GCF_001515625.1 Sinocyclocheilus rhinocerous
GGGAAAATCCAAAAACCTTTCATTTATTTGTGTTACAACAACGTAGGCACATCAGTCTTATTCGTTCTGTTCATAAAGTTTTATGTTTAATATAAGCGACTTTGTCATTGTAGCATTGCTGATGTTGTGTGTGTGTGTGTGTTTTCATTAAGAGCAGGCCTAATATTGAATCAACCTTAAGCATTCTTTTTTTGTTTTTTTTTCAAGAATAGGAAAGACCTAACATTAAAGATCAAAATAAGCGCTACATGTGAGAATGCGAGATTTGTTGCTGCTGAGGTAGACGCTCTCGCTCTTTCTCTGCTGTCTGTAGAAATTGTTGTTAATTCTTAATTTGTCTTTGCTATGTCTGTAGAAATGGTCATTAATTCTTAATTTGGGTACGGAACAGACATGTTACAGGTAATAATACAATCAGTGGTGTAGCAAGTCAGCCCCGGGCCCATATGCAAAAAAAAAAAAAGAGCATTTTTTTGCAACGTTATGGGCTTCAACTCGGTTAACTTAAATTGGGCCCTATTGTTGATTTTTCTGAAGTAAATAATATTACGTGAATCATGACTATTCACAAGCTGTTTTATGGTATAGGCTAAATGCTTGGAAATGATATTTAAAGTTTTCAAGTCCATTATTTGTAGCACGCAAGCCACCCAATAATCGCAGCTTTGTGCTTTGTTACTACAAAGTCTCAGAGCCACCCAATAATCACAGCTTTGTACTTTGTTACTACAAAGTCTCAGCCTTCTGTCAATTTTATGATAAAATACAAACAATAAATGTGTTTTTACGCTCTTTAATTTGTAGTGTGATAATTTGCCTCAGTTCAAGTGGCATATGAATCAATTATATTTTCCTCTTTTTAAAATTTGCAGCACGAAATAAACATGAATATTTGAATGCATGAAAAAAATCAGAACAATTTAATACAAACGAATGTCTCATGAATAGATCAATCAGAGTTTTTAAAAAAGTCAAAAGAATGTTCTGCATTTAATTGCTGTTTTTATGTTAAATGTGAAGAATGACAGATGCCACCGACTTTTTTTTTTTTTTGGCGGAGTAGCCTATAGCTGGAATTTTCACATTAACTTCATAACATGATTTTATTATCGTAAT
>NW_015666339.1:0-217 GCF_001515625.1 Sinocyclocheilus rhinocerous
TCCTTTAAATTTTAAGGTATTTAGAGCAGAGCAACATAAAAATCATAAAAAATACAATTTTTTTGTATTTTTTAGGCATGTTTAAGGCTTTTCCTTATTTTTATAGTTTAGATGGTGATGAAAAAATGACTCGCCATCTCCTCATTGGACGTGCCTTTAGAGAGAAATGCATCTTTACGGTTTACATAATGCAAGAGTTTTTGTTTTCAATTTTATT
>NW_015666339.1:302-810 GCF_001515625.1 Sinocyclocheilus rhinocerous
TAAAACGTTGCTACCGTATTTTTTACGGTAAAATTCTGGCAACCACAGCTGCCGGTTTTCTACCGTAAATTTTACGGATTTTTTTTACAGTGTAGATATATTTATCATATCTGTGACTCAATTCGTTGAGTTTCGGTTCATCCTTGTGAAGCCTCCTGTTCAAGAGGAGACGGCAAGCGCATCCTCTGTTTTCCTATTTATTTTATAAAAGCACAACGTTTTGTTGATATTGTGAATGCACACAAATAAAAGTAGACCCTTTACATTTCCGAATGTATTACTCTTACCTTTATGAGCAAAAATTACGGCGTATTTTAAATTGTTCCACTATCAAGAAAAAAATGCAAGTGAGTGATCGCACAGGCGCCTCCATATCCTGCAAAGTGCCTTCAGCTTCCACTCTTCACACAAACGATTAGATATGTGCCTAATACCGCACATTTATATCGTTTAAACATTTAAACTAACATTGTGATATGCTTGAACTGTTTTATATCTATAGATTTTA
>NW_015666339.1:950-1466 GCF_001515625.1 Sinocyclocheilus rhinocerous
AAAAAAAAACTTACATTTAACGAACAAAAAATGCTCCCCACGACCCCCCCACCACTTTTTGCAGCATCTCGCGGCACGCACGGATGTACCTAAAGAAACATCTCCATTTGATAACAAATTAGTTGGTCTGGGTTAAATAACAGGTGCTCTATCACTGGGATGTGGTATGGCGAGTGCTCGTTGCTGCTGTTATCGGTTCTCTCTTGCACTCGTGCACAATGCGCAGTCTTCACACAGACGATCGTACGCTTTGTTCTGGTAAAAGCACAAAACAAAATGCACACAAACATGTCCTTGCTCTTGATATACAATCACTGATGAACACCTTTGGTTTTAATGAGAGGGAAAAAAAAACTACACGAGGGTGGATTAGAACCCAGAACCTCAGAAATGCGTGACAAAAGTTCTACCACTACACCACACATACAAATTTACGCGAATTTATGTATTTATTTAGTACTGTGAAGAAAATATTTTATTATTAATACGTTTATTATTAATTTATATTAATATAGT
>NW_015666340.1:0-1233 GCF_001515625.1 Sinocyclocheilus rhinocerous
GCTTCTTCACTTAGCATGTAGAGACATACAGGAATAACTGAATATGTCTCTTAAATGAGCCACAAATGTCTTTTAACAATTTTTTGTAGTAACCGAGAGAAGTGTCATCGCAGAAGAAATGGCAGAAGTTCCTCAGACACCTGTGAACACCGAGCAGTGCTTGGAGTCAGACAGTAGACTTCATCTTTATTATACTACAGTTAGAGTAGATGAGAAAGAAAGTAAGTTCAAGTACATGTCTGCACTGACCATGATTATACTATGTAATATAATGTTTTCTGCAACAATTGGGGGGGGGTCTTAACTGAGGAGACAAACTGACCAACAGGAAGCTATGGATCTATTGAATGTGTATTTTTCAAGCATTTTATTGTGGCATTCACTGTTATTTTTCTGCACAGTGATAACTAGTGAAAAGTGTTTCCTATTAATTTACTTAAAAAGTATAGTTAACCCAGAATTCTGTCATCATTTACATTATTACATCAAATCCCCCTCATTTTTTTTCAAACCCGATTTTTGTTTTTCTGCAGAAGAAAGAAGATACTTTGAAGAATGCTGGTAATCAAAACCAACAGTTTTGTCATGTGTAGACGACATAAAGGGAGTAAATGATTTTCATTTTTGGGTAAACTATCTCTTTAATTAGGATGATACACACTTTAAATTTTAATCATACTGGACACAGCCACTTAATGTGCTAAATGATAATAATAAGTAAATCGTCTTTCAAACAACATGTGCTTTAATACAATATATATATATTTAATTTCAATATACTGTATATATATATATTTAATTTCATTCAGTTAGACCTTTAGTAATACTTGTGCATTATTTGCTCTTTACAGGTGCAGAAATGAAAGCTCCCAAGCAAAGTACTCACTGGACTAAGATGTGGAAAGACATGCTGCACAATGACCCACAATGAGCAACAACCAAGAACAGTATTCACTGATTACCTTTAAAAATTATTCATAGTTAGGTAATAATTATTTAAATTATTTTACCAAGTACAAAATGTTTAATTCAAAAACTTTGCCATTTACCAATGTGTTTTTCAAAACACCTTTAAAAATTTTAATGTTTTAACCTTTATTTATTAAATGTTACAGTCCAAGTGTACATATAATTGCCTCATTCAAGTAAATGCATGGGTAATTTTAAATATATATGTTAAATATAATATGTTAAATATTTTATCTACACTTATTGTATAACTGCTGTTTTTTG
>NW_015666341.1:0-2249 GCF_001515625.1 Sinocyclocheilus rhinocerous
CTTAGTTGCACTAACATATTGTTACTGTTCACAGAAGCACTGAATTAAGCTTCTTGTGCTTAAAATCTCTAACATAACAACATGAGCATAAAACTCTAAACACTTTCAAATCTGTCTTTCTGCATTGCAAATAACATTTCATTTCACATGTTAAATATCTGTCATGTGGGCAAGCTTAAGTCTTTACATTGCATAAACCAAATTTCTCAATCAGAGAAAGAAGGTTTTCAGAAAATGTGAGCTTGCATTCTGTTCATTTGCTTAGTTGCCCTAACATAGTGTTACTGATCACAGAAGCACTGAATTAAGCTTCTTGTGTTTAGAAGCTCAAACATTAGTTCATGAGCATTAAACTACAGACACAAAGATATCTGACTTAGTTGCTCTAGCATAGTGTTGCTGTTCACAGGAGCATAAAAATAAGCTTCTTGTGTTTAGAATCTCTTACATAACATCATGAGCATAAAACTCTAAACACTTTAAAATCTGACTTTCTGCATTGCAAATTACATATCATTTTACATTAAAATCTGACTGCATTGCAAATAAACATTTCATTTTACATGTCAGAAACATCTTTCATGTGGGCATGCTTTACTTTTAACAATGCATTAACCAACTTTCTCTAACAGAGAAAGAAGGTTTTCAGCATATGTTGGCTTGCTTGCTCCACATTTGCTTAGTTGCTCTAACATAGTGTTGCTGTTCACAGGGGCATTAAAAAAAGCTTCTTGCGTTTAGAATCTTATACACAACTTCATGAGCATAAAACTCTAAACACTTTAAAATCTGACCTTCTGCATTGCAAATAACTTCATTTCACATGTTAGAGACATCTTTCATGAGGGCAAGCATTAGTCCTTACATTGCAAAAATCAACTTTATTTAAGAGAGAAAGAAGTTTTTCAGCATATGTGTGCTTGCATTCTGTTCATTTACTTAGTTGCATAAACATAACGTTACTGTTCACAGAAGCACTGAATTAAGTTTCTTGTGCTTAGAAGCTCAAACATAACAACATGAGCATAAAACTCCTAACACATTAACATCTGTCCTTCTGCATTGCAAATAACATTTCATTTCAAATGCCAGAAACATCTTTGATATGGAAAAGCTTTAGACTTAACATTGCATAATCCATCTTTCTCAATCAGAGAAAGAAGGTTTTCAGCAACTGTGAGCTTGCATTCTGTTCACTTAGTTGCATAAACATAACGTTACTGTGCACAGGAGCACTGAATTAAGCTTCTTGTGCTTAGAAGCTGAAACATAACTTCATGAGCATAAAACTCTAAACACTTTAAAATCTGTCTTTCTGCATTGCAAATAACATTTCATTTCACATGTTAGAGACACCTTTTAACTTTCATTTTCTGATAGAGAAAGTTGGATTATGCAATGTGAAATCTAAAGCTTTTCCATATGAAAGATGTTTCTGGCATTTGAAATGAATTGTTATTTGCAATGCAGAAAGTCAGATATCTTTGAGTCTGAAGTGTTATGCTCATGAACTTATGTTTGAGCTTCTAAACACAAGCAGCTTAATTCAGTGCTCCTCTGAACAGTAACATTATGTTTATGCAACTAAGTAAATGAAGAGAATGCAAGCCCACAGATGCATAAAACTTTCTTTCTTTGATAAAGAAAGTTGGTTTTTGCAATGTAAGGACTAATGCTTGCCCACATGAAAGATGTCTCACAAGTGAAATAAAATGTTATTTGCAACGCAGAAAGTCAGATTTTAAAGTGTTTAGAGTTTTATGCTCATGAAGTTATGTTTGAGCTTCTGAGCACAAGAAGCTTAATTCAGTGTTCCTGTAAAGAGTAAATAACATTTCATTTCAAATGTTAGCGACATCTTTCATGTGGGCAAGCTTTACTCTTTACATTGAATAAACCAAATTTCTCTAACAGAGATAAAAGTTTTTCAGCATATGTGAGCTTGCATTCTGTTCATTAGCTTAGTTGCACTTACATATTGTTACTGTTCACAGAAGCACTAAATTAAGCTTCTTAAGCTTAAAATCTCTAACATAACTTCATGAGCATAAAACTCTAAACACTTTAAAATCTGTCATTCTGCATTGCAAATAACATTTCATTTCACATGTTAGAGACACCTTTTAACTTTCATTTTCTGATAGAGAAAGTTGGATTATGCAATGTGAAATCTAAAGCTTTTCTTCATGTGGGGTCTTTATATCGCATAATCAAACTTTCTCTAACAGATAAAGAATGTTTTCAGCATT
>NW_015666342.1:0-505 GCF_001515625.1 Sinocyclocheilus rhinocerous
CAAGTTTTTGTGCTAATATGTGATGTATACCTAGTGCAGCTTTAGATTTTCAGGTAAAGCACGATATTACTGTCTTAGTGAAGTAGTTCTGATAATTCGCTGTGAACCCACTATTTCCTAAGAATGTGTCGATTAATGTAGACTGACGTTGTTCTAATTACTTCGTTTAATAATAAAGAATGTAGTGTAGCGCACAGACTTTATAATCATTGTGAAATTGCTGTTTATTTTGCTGCACCGGCAGCTATAGGGTTAATGCGGGAGAGACGAGCGAGTTACAGTAGTTAGGCTGGTGCGCCTGTGATACAGCTGTTCTGCGTTCTGATTAAAAGTTAAGACGTATCCACCATTATTGTTTTAAGTGTTCACAGTTTAGCAGCTAAACTTTAGCTATGGGCATTCGCTTGCATGAGTGTTTTTGTATTTTATGCCATTATTATAAGAACGGATTGGAGCACTGTATTATTGTTTTATGTAAAGGTGCTTTGTCAATGGTAGCGCTCGC
>NW_015666343.1:0-504 GCF_001515625.1 Sinocyclocheilus rhinocerous
GTTTTTTCCTATACTTCTATTTCTGTATATAGTACATTATTTATTCATTTATTTTTTATATTAGTTTTATATTTCATCCCTACTGTGTTATTCCTATGTATGTCTGCACTATGTTTGTACTTTCTTCTACACTGGAAGCTCCTGTCGTCAAGTCAAATTCCTTGTGTGTGTAAACATACTGGGTAATAAAGCTCTTCTGATTCTGATTCTGATTTTAATTATTTTTTTCAATTTGTAATTATTTGTAAAAGTACTTAATTACTTATGTAAGGATATGCAAATGTAAGGATTTTAAGATTCTCAAGTCTGTAAACTAATTAATTAATACGGGGGGGGGAAGTAGATCAAGAATCGTTCTGGAATCGGATCGTGACTCACAGAATTATTCTGGAATCGGATCGTGACTCCTAGAATCGGAATCAGATCGGATCGTGAGGTGACTAAAGATTCCCACCCCTAGCGAGATCCAGTGTGAAGCGCTTGAGTTAAGTGAAGAACACAGAT
>NW_015666344.1:0-535 GCF_001515625.1 Sinocyclocheilus rhinocerous
ATGTCTGGGATTCGGCTTTTGTTTTTTTTACAGTCGCCATTCATTCGCAGCCGGCACATGACAGACCTTCAACGTTGAAATATGGTTGAAATAAGGTCAGTTCTTGTTTCAACGTTGAAACAATGTTGAAATAATGTTTAATGCTAAATGGTTGAAAAAGGTTAACAAAAACACTTACAAATCAACGTTGATTTTTAAAATATGAAAAAGGTTAACAAAAACACTTACAAATCAACGTTGATTTTTTTTACAAGATCTGTACAAAATTCAACAGCATACAAAATAATTTCTAACTTTTAAATTATTATTAAGCTCAATATTATGATTTTATTAGCATTTTACAATATTTTGATCATGAAACCTATTCTAAAATCTAAAGGTATATGTTAAAATATTATCATCATTAACAACAATAAAACTAAATACATTTCGCTGCGTTACCACGCCGAAACAATTCCCTATTGGTTGTTTTATCTTATTGCTTTGATCGTGATTGGTTAATCTGGCTGTCATCCAGGAAACTGGCCAATGAAAC
>NW_015666345.1:0-158 GCF_001515625.1 Sinocyclocheilus rhinocerous
GGCAGTCACGCCGCTGGGGCTGCTTCATATGAGACCGCTTCAGCAATGGCTCCATGGCCGAGTCCCGATGTGGGTGTGGCAACACGGCACTCACCGGGTCCAAGTTACACCGGCCTGCCGCCAAACCTTCACCCCGTGGTCAGACCTTGCGTTTCTCC
>NW_015666345.1:212-541 GCF_001515625.1 Sinocyclocheilus rhinocerous
CCAGGTCTCCAGGCATGCTGTGGTTCACACGGATGCCTCAACCACCGGCTGGGGGGCCACGTACAACGGACTTGCAGTGTCAGGGGTTTGGACGGGGCCCCAACTATACTGACTCATCAACTGCCTCGAGTTGCTGGCACCTTGCCTTGATCCGTCTCAAAGGGCACTTACGAGGCAAGCACGTACTTGTCCACACGGACAACACTGCAACCATTGCGTACATCAACCTACAAGGTGGTCTGCGCTCCCGTCACATGTCGCAACTCGCCCGCCACCTCCTCCTTTGGAGTCAGAAGCATCTGAGGTCGCTTCGTGCTGTTCACATTCCT
>NW_015666345.1:994-1161 GCF_001515625.1 Sinocyclocheilus rhinocerous
ACCCTGTGGCACCTGCGTCCAGACCTCTGGAAACTTCATGTCTGGTTCCTGGACGGGACACGGAGGTTCTAGGTGACCTGCCCCAAGAGGTAGTTGACACCATCACTTCAGCGAGAGCACAATCTACGAGACACGCTTACGCTTTGAAGTGGAACCTGTTCATTGAG
>NW_015666346.1:0-248 GCF_001515625.1 Sinocyclocheilus rhinocerous
TTGCTTCTTTGGTAACTGATCAAGCAGACTTGCTGGAAGATTATACAGGTATATCTAATGAACCCTAATGTCAAGATCACCAGCTGGAGTGTCCTTGATAGTCACCAGAGGGCACTCCATCCCAGAATATTGTTACTGCCTCATGAACTACATTTCCCAGGACTCGCTGCCCAGTCTCATCATCACTGATTGCATTCAGTTGTGTCTCATTATCTCATTACCTCTGCCTATAAAAGCGATGTATCTTT
>NW_015666346.1:538-1648 GCF_001515625.1 Sinocyclocheilus rhinocerous
GAAGAGGGCAATATGGACCCGCTCATGGCTCGGGAAAAGAGGACAACTTGGGATGCCAGTTTTGCACAGGGAGCTTGGCAGCTACAGTTCCTCCGCTATCTCCTTCCATGCTATGTCCTTTTTGGTGCGATCATGATAGCAGCTAGAGGACACCTCGTACAAACATGCCCTCTGCTGCCACAACTCAACAAGAATTTGTTCTTTATGGGTATCCCACATACCTTCTACTATTTTTGCCTCCATGGCATTGAAATTTTAGCACCGATGGTCGCGTGGATCAATATGTCATTTCATGTTGCAGTTTCATTGGCTGCTGAGTAGACTCAGGTCGTTGCAGCAAACACACTGTGCATTGATCATGCTGAATTTCTGACACTGTCAGAAAACTATCGTAGGCTATCTTTAGTCGCAAGACTGGGAAAACGCCCGTCTTTGAACCTCTCTCACTGTACGACATAGGACCACTGATTAAGAGCCACGATCCCAGAAATCGCCACGATTGCTTCACGATGGCAATCTTTCGTCTGGGACAGCCAAAAATTGTGCAGTGTATCCCGGGCTTAAAAGCAATGTATCAGTCACTGTCAGGAAAGTCTTGCTGTAAGTCACTCTGCAATTCTAAACGTTTCCGTCTTTCATGTCTCTTGGTTTTTGACTCCCTGCCTGCGTTTATTGCCCTGTTATTGTTTGGTTGATCGTCGGTGTATGACCTTTTGCTTGTTTCTGGATTATATCTTTTGATTACCCTTTAATAAATATTGCATTTGGATCCTCAGCTTTCATGTCTCCGTGCAGTTTGTGACTCTTAACATGTCTTCTAAGTAAAGAACAATGGCTGAATTTGTTAAGTTTCAGAGATGTACTCATTTATTTTCTACCACAACACACTGAGCAGGACACGTCCCTATCAATTATACAGCGAATTCTCCCCCCACTAATTCATATTCTTCATGCTACTCTGCTGCACTCGATTACACGCCTATTGGCTTTTTGTTTGGATGACAAAACATTCAAAAAGTTTTTTTTTATTTTTTTTTATGCTGGTCTGCCTCAGCTGTCTAACAACGCTTATCAAGTACAAAATTAAGATGACCAGTCAAAAAAAGGGGC
>NW_015666347.1:0-506 GCF_001515625.1 Sinocyclocheilus rhinocerous
GATGGGCTCTCTTCTTTACTAGATTCAATTTCACCATTTCCTATCATCCAGGCCCCAAAAATGTGAAAGCAGAGGCCCTCTCTCGTCTCCATGCTCCTGAAGAAAGTAATGAAGAACCAGAACCCATAATCCCCACGGAAATCATCATCAGTCCCATCCAATGGAACAACAACCCGGATACCTCCACCAATGCTTCCACGCCTACTCCGCCGGGCTGTCCACCAGGAGCACAATATGTTACCAGAGCACAACGCACTTCCCTGATCCACTCCGTCCACACTTCTCTGGGCACTGGCCACACAGGGGCCAACAGCACCATCTCGCTGCTGAAGGATCGCTTCTGGTGGCCCAATATGGCCAGGGATGTGAGAAGGTTCGTCCAAGGCTGTTCCGACTGCGCCATCTCCAAAAGCCCACGCCACCTACCATCTGGCAAGCTCCTTCCGCTGCCCATTCCCAGCCGCCCTTGGTCACACTTAGGGGTTGATTTCATCACCGATCTGCCG
>NW_015666348.1:0-582 GCF_001515625.1 Sinocyclocheilus rhinocerous
AAAAACCTTGGAGAAGGACTGTGTGTGGAGATGTGTTCCCATGACCGTGACTGTCCGAACGATGAGAAGTGCTGTAGCAATGGATGTGGACATCAGTGTATGGCTCCATATAGAGGTATTTGTTACATTGGTGTGTGGATCAGCTTGCTTTCCGTGTATGTGGGAATTTTTTTAAATTTATTTAATACAGTAATGGTTTTTCTTCATGTGTTTTGTGTAACCAGAAAAGCCAGGAGTGTGTCCAAAAAACAATCATGAAGGAGCACTTTCAGGAGCGTGTGCTGAGCAGTGTTCTCATGACAGTGACTGTCCAAATGATAAGAAGTGCTGCAGCAATGGATGTGGACGTCAGTGTATGGCTCCATATAGAGGTCTTTTGCTATATTAGTGTGTGGGTCAGCTTGCTTTCCTTTTTATTTTATTTAATACAGTAATTGTTTTTCTATTGTGTTTTGAATGTCAGCAGAACCAGAAAAGCCAGGAGTGTGTCCAAATAACAATCTTGCAGTAGCTTTTTTAGTAAAGTGTGTCGAGTTCTGTTCCCATGACAGTGACTGTCCGAATGATGATAAGTGCTGCAGC
>NW_015666349.1:0-1603 GCF_001515625.1 Sinocyclocheilus rhinocerous
GAGAATGGAATACTATTCCGACACCTATAAGAAATCTGGACACATATGCTTTATTTAGGGTTCAATTGAAGAACTGGTTAATTAGTACTCAGATTTGTCAACACTAGAATTTTATATTTGCTAGCTATCCTATTGTTGATTGTATCTTGTTTGCATTGTCTTTATTTGATCCTATTGTTTTTCAATAGAATACTGTATGATTTGTACTATGTAATTATTAAATTTTCTAGTATGTATTTAATAACATTTTATTTTAGGGTGACTTGTAACATCTTGTCCAGGGACTACGGATGTAAAATAGCCTTGGCTAATTCTGGTACATTTACAGGAATGTTTTATTAATGTACAATATCCCTGTCAACTAAATAAATAAATAAATAAAATAAATAAAAAGTCTTTGGCTAAAGTGATCAATACAGGATTATTAAGTCTTCTAAATAAAGAAAAAAAAATAATAATAAAATAAAAACCTGTCCTTCCCCTGTGCACTCATCAGTTCTTGCCCTCACTGCCACACCAAACTGGCATTGCCATGACTACTGAACTCTCTCCACCTCACATTCAATTTAATTACTATTGCTCATACTCAAGGTTAGTGATTTCAACAAACTACTCACACTAAGTAGTAACCTTCAACATCTAATTCCAACTTTGTACAACAGACATGAATGATATCTCAAATTGTGCAGCTTGTTGGGGAGCTTATTGCCTTTCTAAGCAATCTGACTCTTGCCTGGTGGACAAAAAAGGGATTAAGTTACATTGAAGGATGCACCTAAGCCATATCTACAGACCAGATTATCAGAGACTTGGGCCAGTAAGCAACCAACCAGGCAATCATGCAGAACGCCCTAGCAACCTCATTGCAACATACTAAAATCCACCCAGGAACCATCAACCACATAGCAATGCTCCGACAATGACCCAGAACAACCTAGCATCATGGTGACTGCACATCATCAGATGTTTACTAGCAAATAATTATTTTAGAGCATTTGAAACCATAGACCTCAGCACTGTTAAGGCTATTTCACTTGGGACGCGGCAATCGGTGGAATCGCCGCGCGGCTGCCACGTTCTCTCGTAGTGCAAGCGTTTTGGCCAGTCGAGGCGGTGTTCGTGACGCGGTCTCGGGGCGGACGTTGCCATAGTGGCAAACAAAAAGGCCACATTTTACTAAAAACTAAATAATTAAAACATAACAGAAATTTTGTATACGTGTTATTTGCTATTTATTATTTCATGGGACTATGAACGTAATTTTCATGTCAGACCCAATTAACTATGAAATTTTACACATAATAGTATTTTTTACTTGGCAAACCCACTCGCACACGCATGCTCTGGGTTTTTTGTTTTTTTTCGATTTAAAATGATCTTCATCAACCCTTCGACATGAGCTCAGTGAAATGTTCTATAATTGGTTGTTAATAATTCACGCAGCTTCATCAACCACAGATGAGTGCAGATGGACGAGTTTGACACATGCGCAGTAGTGGACTCTAATCTGTCTCAAAAATTGCGCATGGACGTCCATAGACACTTCTGATCACAAAAATTGCATTCTGACGGCACCCATTCACTGCAGAGGATCCACTGGTGA
>NW_015666350.1:0-548 GCF_001515625.1 Sinocyclocheilus rhinocerous
GTGAATTTAACATTGAAAGTTAATGTGAATAAAAACATTGTAAGTAAGGCTACTTATCATAACACGTTCATTGTACAAGAAAGAGAGCAAATAACATTTACATTATCAAAGAACATTTTCACTGACAGTCTAGAGTTCAAGCACTCTCAAAAACTCCCATTAAAATCACTGAAGCTGTTTACACTATGAAATTAATATTTTACAGATTCATACACACATCTGCAGTTTGTTGTTTCTAACCAGAGAATTCGCCAGAAAGAGGTATTCAGACAGCGAGGGAGTGAACAAAACACCGGCATTTTAGCGATGACTCATCTGAACGCCTCTGATTGGTCATTGCATTCATAAGCTCAACAGCATCATATGTGATTGGTTATAATGCGCAGTGCTGTCAAAACGCGTCTGGCTCAGCGCCAGCCAGCGAACACAGATTTGAATTTAGCAGCTGATGATATGATGCGCTGAATGATTTTATCATGCTGGTGTGATTGTATCAAATATAGAAAATATTATTAGGCTATTTTTTGTCTTTTGGAAGCTGCATTCAA
>NW_015666351.1:0-476 GCF_001515625.1 Sinocyclocheilus rhinocerous
GTTCTGACGTCAACTTTTTACGGAAGTCACAACGGTTCGTGAAAATTCACAGCTACTTTATGCAGGCTGTGTGCATTTTACTGTGGTCTGACTGTTTTGAAACTTATATGGTAGTTAAATAGCCCCTAGACCTCAGTTATCGTGAAAAAAGCCAGGAAATTTCAGTTTTGACAATATGGGACCTTTAAGGTTTTATCATGATAGACACAGAGATAATACTGTACATTATTGTTTCTTTTATCATTATAGACACCGATTTTACTGTGGTGACACACAACATGCCTTTATGTTCAAATTAAATAAAACCACTACTCATAAAGAACAAGAACATAGTAATCTTATTAATGAAATACCAATGGTTATATAGGGTAATTATGCATTCTTTGTAGAAAATTGTTTACCATATTCTTCATTCTTTCAAGCAGGCAGACATATTTCTATAAATAAATTTAGATTAATCTTTAGGGCTACTAAAG
>NW_015666352.1:0-1180 GCF_001515625.1 Sinocyclocheilus rhinocerous
AATGCTGGGTCTTGACAACAGTTTAAGTCCTACAAAGAACATTCTGGAAGCCTATGCGTGTGCTAAAGAAGCTCTTGCTGAAGCTCAGTCTAGCATGAAACGACATTTTGATAAAACGGCTTCTTGTGTTTTAAAAAAAGTGTCTCCTTCATTTTCAGTGGGTGACAAGGTACTTGTGTTACTACCAATTTTAGGGTCTGCATTGTCTGCACGTTTTGCTGGTCCTTATGAGGCAGTGGGTAAAAGAAGTGACACTGATTACATCATTAACACACCTGAACGTAAGAGACAAAAACGTGCATGTCATATTAATATGCTTAAAGCTTACCATTCCAGGGAGGAAGCATCTCACTGTTCAGAGGAGAAAATAGGGCCCGTGGTTTCACCTGTTGTTGTGAGTTGTGAGTCAGAACCATCATTTCCTCATGATGTGGAGTTTGATGTTGATGAGGTGAGATTACAGGGTGATCCGTTGCCTTTTACACCATTATCTAATTCTGAGATTTTAACTGATCCTTTTAAGTTGCTGTGTCATTTGACAGAAGAGCAGTGTACAGACATTGTAACCCTAATTCAGAGTTTTCCTCAGATATTTGGAGGAGATGTACCCAAGAAAACTGACGTACTTTACCATGACATCAATGTTCGTGATGCCGCTCCTATTAAGCAACACCCCTATCGGGTGAATGCTGCAAAGAGGGCTGCAATGAACAAAGAGGTTGAGTATTTGTTGCAGGTGGGTCTTGCAAAGCCCAGTGTTAGTCCATGGAGCTCTCCATGTATTTTAGTTCCTAAAGCTGATGGAACGGTTCAATTTTGTACCGATTATAGTAGAGTGAATTCTGTAACGGTACCAGATTGTTTCCCTTTGCCAAGGATGGAGGACTGCATTGATAATGTGGGTTCTGCTAAGTTTGTTAGCAAGTTAGATATGCTCAAAGGATACTCGCCCCCCGATTCGTTCCTACAGTATAACGTTATGGCGTTCGGCCTTCGAAATGCACCTGCAACCTTTCAAAGGTTAGTAAACAAAGTGATGGCGGATGTCCCTAACTGTAGTGCGTATTTAGACTATCAAAGTGATGGTGGATGTACCTAACTGTAGTGCGTATTTAGACTATCTGGTTGTATATATGTCTACCTGGACTGAGCATGTGTCGGTGTTGGCTATGGTGTTTCA
>NW_015666353.1:0-191 GCF_001515625.1 Sinocyclocheilus rhinocerous
AGTAAAGTAAATAAAGTCAATTTTGATTTCATGCAGACTTTAATCTGTAAGTTTCCACCCACGGCGCCGTTGTTATGTTTTCGCAAGTGACAACGGTGTACTAGTTCTAATGCCATGGCGAAAGTTTGAGCAAAACATTCTAACTGTTCTGTCTTTGGCTGCACAGACGAGCACAGAACACTATTTACAGT
>NW_015666353.1:412-616 GCF_001515625.1 Sinocyclocheilus rhinocerous
ACGCTTTCTGTCCGTGTGCTTTGGATGTGTGCTCTCTCTCAGAAAAATATCAGAAGTAGGGATGTAACGATTACCGATTTGACGATAAATCGTGATAAAATTCCCCACGGTTAGAATTACCGTTTCATCTTTTAATTATCATTAAAACCATATTAGATGACCGTGATTTGAACAACTCACGATAAATAAATACTGTCCAGCATA
>NW_015666354.1:0-758 GCF_001515625.1 Sinocyclocheilus rhinocerous
AAAAAAAAAAAAAAAAACGAAGATTTTAAGAAACTGTCAGCTTTATGAAATTGTGAATTACTAATTGTACTCCACAATTTAGCATGCTAACATCATTGTGGTTGTCATCATTAGACCACTGACAGAACCGCAGAATTCAGAGACACAAAACACACTGCTGCGGCTGTCATCTGCAGTACTATAGAATGACCCGGAGAAGCTGCACTGCCAGCTGGACATCAGAGCATGAACACGAGGAAAGATGTTCTCACAGATGTTCATCTCCAGTGCCAGATGACCTCCATCAGAAAAAGTGGGCAAGCATGACCAAATTTCAAGTCAGTTCTCCTGGCGGCCATCTTGGCCACACCTCTAGGCATCTACTTTTTAGTCATGCTGTACAGATCCTACTCAGACGAAGGGTGCTTCTCAATTCTTATTTGTGCGTCCTCGTTTCCTTTCCTCGCTTCATTTCCTCTTAGCTCCACCCCTTCAGGATGCGAGGGAAGGACACGAGGAAAAGACACGAGGACGGAGGAATTGAATCAAGTGAGATATATCCTTGCTCCCTTAAATCAAAGCGTCGTCAATTAATGACTCCACACCGCTGGATTTAGCTTGCACGTCGGGATTCTTGAACATTAGAGATAATTATTTATATTGTAATAGTTTCAACCTCCACAAAATACCACATTTGTCCGTATATTTTTATATATATTACTAGTTATTAACAATGAATTAATCCTTTATTAACTGCTTTTATTTGTTGTATAGTATTA
>NW_015666355.1:0-442 GCF_001515625.1 Sinocyclocheilus rhinocerous
CAAGCCTGCATTTATTTGATCCAAAATACAGCAAAAACATTTTTACTATTTAAAATAACTGTTTTTCCTGATTTCAAAGTTGAATTTTTAGCATCATTACTCCAGTCACATGATCCTTCAGAAATCATTCTAATATGCTGATTTGCTGCTCAAAAACATTTATTATTATGTTGAAAACAAATGAGTAGAATGTTTTCAGGTTTCTTTGATGAATAGAAAGTTCAGAAGAACAGCATTTATCTGAAATGGAAATCTTTTGTAACATTATAATCTTTTTGATTAATTTAAAGCATCCTTGCTAAATAAAAGTATTATAAATAAAATAAAATTGCAGCGCTAAATAACATTTATAATTTCAACTAGAAAGCAGTTATTTTAAATAGTAAAAATAATTCATAATGTTACTGTTTTTGCTGTAGTTTGGATCAAATAAATGCAGGCT
>NW_015666356.1:0-259 GCF_001515625.1 Sinocyclocheilus rhinocerous
AAATTTCCTTATTTATGTCAATGCACTGTTTTATTATTGTTGTACATAATACTTGCAATACCTCTGAAGCAACTCACAATACATTACACCTACTGAATACACTGACTAGCTTGTAGTATCTTTGAAATAAAGAGCTTTTAGAATGTTAAAAACCTATGGGGAAAAAACAAAACAAAAAAATCATTATTTAACAGCCCTACCCACCCCCACAAAAGCAGGATGGTAGTGATCTCACACAGCTCTGGACACATCTATGTGT
>NW_015666356.1:287-977 GCF_001515625.1 Sinocyclocheilus rhinocerous
TTTTTTATGTCAATGCACTGTTTTATTGTTGTACGTAGTACTTGCAATACTTCTGAAGCAATTTAGAATACATTACACCTACTGAATACAGTACAGTGAAATCCTGTAAATACAGAGTGATAAGGAAGAAACAAAATCAAACCTGCTTTAAAACCCAGCCAAAAATGCAAAACAGCAAGACTTATTTGACATCAAAACAAATTTAAAAAAAAATGCTGTCTAATCGCTCTCGCTGTAGTTTGATGTAATACACAGAATGGTCTGTGCAGTGCTGCTTCAGTCAAACACCTTTTGTGTTTTATTAGGAGACGCACAACAGTTCTTCTGTGGCTTTATAGGTAATATTTTCACCTACACAATTTAGCAAAATCAGACAATATTGTGTCTAATATAAACCACAATATTAACTTCTTATTATTGAATTGTTGTAAATAAATATCACATTTGCAACTGGTCAGTGTTCAAAAAATGCTGGGAAATCACTTCACGTAACCCTACAAGAGTGATTACTTATAGGCTGTCAAAAAAAAGTCACCCACTGACTTTCAAAGCTGCTACATAGTAACTTTTAACTTAAATTTACTGTTAAATGCCGTAATTTCATGAACTGATATAATGTTAATATACCAAATCCTATTGAAGTACTAAAATCTGTTTTGTACCTCTGTAATACACTGATAACCACCAAAT
>NW_015666357.1:0-1632 GCF_001515625.1 Sinocyclocheilus rhinocerous
GTTCTGTTAGATTCTGAGAAGATGAGGAGGTGAGCTAGAACGCTTCTGCAACTCTTAAGTCTGCACCAGGCTTCTGCCTTGTCTTTACATTCACCAAAGATCCTAGGATCTCAGCTGATGTCTCTCTTAGCTCTTTTTCACTTTCCACTGGGAAGAAACTCCCAATCACCATCGAGTCAGAACATCTTTGGAGTTCATCACTCTTGAAACCCGGAAGACCGTGATCGCAAGTCCAAAACCTTGAAACCATCAAGACTTTCATCCAAGACTGCATCCGGACACTCGTTCAACGACCAAGGCAATGCAAGTATCGTACATTTAACTAAACGAAACAGAGGTTTAGTATAAGCTGTAGACCCCATTCTAAAACGGCGCTGATGGTTTCACTCAGGCGGTTAACTGACTCATTTTCCATAACTGCATTCTCTGGTTTCTCTAATGGCTTCATTCATCCACTTTAGCTCCCCTTTTGAATGTCCGCGTGAGTGTATGTATGTATGTTTGTTTGTTAGACTAGTTTGTGTTAGTGTTTAGTTAATAAAACTCTTGTGCACAAATTACATGAGTTTCTGATTCTGCCTTGCAAATTAATGTCCCTTTTTGATTTTGATCCTTACTACATGCTCTAATGCATTAATACTGTATGAAAGTATTTTCTGTGGCCACGGAAATATCCTTTGCTAGAGTTGATATGAACTTACACTGAATGTTCGCTGGATGAACAGATTGGTTGATGGCAATTTAATTCTGCTACAGGTACTACTGGCAGCTGATATAAATAATTATAATTAATCATAATTAACCGTAATTATTTATATACATTTCCCTTTTGAGCTAATTTTAATCTGAAAATGTTATCAGTCAATGTTTAACATTCTATTAGTTGTCAAAATGAATTCATTGCAGCACTTTTGTCATACCTAAATCGAGCTCTGTACAAAGGAAAATAATGTAATAATGTAAAATAAGTTTTTTTCATGCATTTAAATATGATTTCATTTTCTTTTAATTTTCATACTTTAAAAAATAATGAAAAATTTGCTTTTCTTTAAATTTTCATACTTTAAAAAATAATGAAAAATTTGCACATATTTTCTAGTACATTTAACTTGCGCTGTGTTCACATTTGGCCTACTTGTGCATACAATTATAAATAAAAAAAATGACATAGCCTATCATCTTGCAAAATATTTCAGTAGGCTGCATGCATTAGAAAGACATTCTTAAATGTAATGCACATACATGCATGCACAGTTTTGCAGCTTTAATCGCCATTTTGGTAATTTCGTGACTTAACTGACGATGTATGCTCGCAGTTTCTAGTGCAGTTTTTTTATGAAGTGAGCGTGCTCCTCATAACAGTTGAAGAGCGTGCGCCGTGCGTGAGCGTGCGCCTCATTCGCGTACAGTTGAAGAGCGTGCATCGTGAGCACAGTAAAACCCTGACAGGACAGGAAAGTTTGTTTTACTGACATAACAATATCTCATCAGACCGCAGTCAGTGTCATGTCAACTGAAGCTCATTTGGCACATGTACCTTTTCTGCTCTTGTTTGACTCGCGCACTGAGGGCAAGCTGAAGTGCGCTTCTGAAAAGTCTCCCGTTTGTTGTGGTCGCAAAGAGATATGGCCG
>NW_015666358.1:0-219 GCF_001515625.1 Sinocyclocheilus rhinocerous
GCATCACTTCCCACTTTGATATTTACTGTAGTTACCATGTTCTGAGCATCACATCCTTTCTTTTCCCCCAGATGAAATCTATCTAGGTGGTTGAATAAAAATATTTGGACTTTATATCTAAACATTACCTCAACTTAGCAAAAGCAAGCTTGTTAGCTAAACAGTTAGCATCAGCTAACAATATTTACTTATTTTCAGTATGGTTATGATGAATAAATA
>NW_015666358.1:359-507 GCF_001515625.1 Sinocyclocheilus rhinocerous
CTAAATGCGTAGCATTTTAATAAAACTGTTAACGTTACGGCAGCGGGGAATATGAACGCCCGTGAATTATTTTATTTAGTCTGTGTTATTTTAATGTTTCAGGTTTTTTTTTACCTAAAATAGAGACACGGATGTTTATGTGTCTGCA
>NW_015666359.1:0-1188 GCF_001515625.1 Sinocyclocheilus rhinocerous
GATGATTTCTAAAGCGTGACAGGGAAAAAGGCAGCGAAGAAAGACATTTTGTGACTAAGGTCAGAACTCCTACACAGTAAATTCTCGAGTGTTAAATGAACTGCTCGGAGCATATATGGTCCCACTCTAAAAGAGTGTTAAAGTAACACTGAAGCAGTGTTAAAGTTAATGAGATAATTATGTGATTAATTAAGTGCTGATTGAGCATTAGTGATGAACAGCTGCTGTTAACAAGCAGAATCACTGAAGAAAAGAGAAACACAAGAACTACAACTGACTTCAGCCACAGCCTGAGATGAAATCAACTGAAATAAAAAATGAACATATCATGCCTCACGTAATCGCACAATCAGTGTTTCACTAGCAGAAAGATGTGATTACAACAGCTTGTAAACAATATGTCACGTAGCATTTCATTTACCTCAGGCAAGTCATCAGTGTCCACAGCTTGTTAGTTCACTAGAGAAATGAAGTCTAGAGAAGAGCATTTCACCAAATATTAGACTATATACTCATCATATTTGACTTTACCTGTTAGTAATGTCTTAATTATTTAACATAGGCTATATTTAAAAAAAATATATTTTATTTATGTTGTTGTTGTTTGTTAAATATGATTATTTAATAAATAATATTTTATATAAATAATAATAGTATTTAATAATAGTGTTTATTACCGAGACATGGTGCGTGTGTACGTGATGGTGATTTTAGTTACATTGTTCCGCCATTAGATGGCGACAAGAGACTGTTTTTATGAGTCAGTACTGCAGTAAAGACTTTTACATTGAAAAATACGCTTTCGTAAACGGAAGTTATTTTTACTTTCAACAACGACGCAGCTAACAAATGCACTGAGCAGCGCTGTCATCAGAAATCACTCTTAACAGATGAAAGGATATTGACGATACGACAAAGATAACGCTTTCCTCAGTGGACATTCAAACTTATGTTTTATTGTGTGTAGGAGACTGAGATGCTGTATCAGATGCAGGTATCACACTCGCTCAGTCCATCTCTCTCTCATAATACTTTACTCTACATAATACAGCAAGCTTTTACTACAGTAATACAATAAGCTTGAATGAGAAGCAACTCAGCGTTCCTTCGTTACTAGCTCTAAAGTGACGTTTTGGAATTAGTAACGGAGACTGGGGCTCAGCTGTTAAACTGTCAAATTTAGATTTA
>NW_015666359.1:2716-15909 GCF_001515625.1 Sinocyclocheilus rhinocerous
ATAGGGTTGATAGGAGAATCTGGTGGTTCACCGTATCAAAAGCAGCAGACAGATCCAGCAAAATAAGTATAGAAGATTTGGAAGCCGCTCTTGCCAGTCTTAGGGCTTCAACAACTGAAAGCAAGGCAGTCTCATATATATATATATCTGCATGCACCTGTTCTGTATATTCTAATTTCTAATGCAAAAATGTACTGATATTGCCACGTTGTTTGTACGTAGCTAATTGCTTATTAATAATAATAAAAATAAAAAAAACACAAAAAAGTCCTCCCCGAACTTCCCGCTGCCCTGTATCTTGCTCTCTCATTGGCTGTAGGTCATCGCCGATGTATGTTTCAGTCAAAACTCATTTCACACCGCAGGATTTTGAATCGCCGACAGCTCCAGATATTTAGCATGGCAAATATTTCACGGGCGACTGTCTCAGATCGCATCTTTGATCATTCACACTGCGTGATTGTCACTCGCATGAACGAGCACCGATTTGCCTCCGATTTCGAGCATTTATCGGCGATTTTTCTAAACCTGTCGGCGAGTGAAAATCAGGGCTAAAACCGTGCAGTGTGAACTCTGCGTCTGTAATATCCCAGTATGCTGTTCACCTGGCGTGCGCAGCTGCTACGAGCTGGCAGAGCGAGGAGGTGACCCTGGAGTCGGTCTCTGAGCCGTCCCGCGGCTGGCCGAGCAGCTGCAGGTTTCTCAGCAGCAAAACACACGGGCCATTGAGCTCCGCTCTCTCAAAGACAGACCTCATCTTCGCCTCGCAGGCAGCCGCAGTGGCTAGCAATTTAGTGGGCCACAAATTAGTAGAACGTGCCCATGATTTAATTAAAACAAGGGAACAGATTAGTGCAACGTGCTTGCAATTTAACTAAAATCAGTAACTTAAATAATAAGTCTAAAATTCTTAATTCAGGGTCAAGATTTTAATGCCTGCATTTCACGCATTTCACGTTTAATGCCTGCAATTGTTTAATACACCAATACTTCATAATTAACAGGTTCTGTTAATAAATACTCTTTGAAAATTATTGTTTCGTAATTAGTCATAATTAGAGCAGAAATACATAAAATATTTCAGCCTACATGGGTTGGGGGGCCTTCAAATATATATGTGACCCTAGACCACAAAACCAGTCTTAAAGGGATAGTTCACCGAAAAATGAAAATTAGCCCATAAATTACTCACCCCCAAGGCATTCTAGGTGTATATGACTTTCTTCTTTCAGACGAATCCAGTCGGAGTTATATTAAAAATTGTCTTTGATCTTTCAAGCTGTTTCATGTCACTCAGCGGGTGTTGCATGCATCAGTCCAAAAGACGTTAAATAAAAAGTGCCCATCCATAATAAAAGGCCATCTGTAGCGAATCGATGCATTTTTGTAAGAAAAATATCCATATTCAAAACGTAATAATCACTTTAATGTAGCTTGCGCTCACTGTTGTACACTGGAAGCAGCTCCGGGCGGATGACGTATGAGGTCAGCGCTGCGCATACGCCGCTCAGAAGTGACGCGCGCGGAAACGCAGCGGAGAGATCAAAACAAAACAACGGTCACTAATTAGAAGTACAAAACGAGGATTTGTAAAGAAGAATGTCGGAGAATTTCGATATAAGCCAAGAGACTTGTTTTCCTTTGCTAAAGTAAGGAAACTTTGCTTCCTTTGATCCTGTAAACAAACGTTGGTTTTCACGAGACTCACCGGCGCATGCGCAGCGCTGACCTCATACGTCATCCGCCCGGAACTGCTTCCAGTGTACAACAGTCAGCGCAAGCTACATTAAAGTGATTATTACGTTTTGAATATGGATATTTTTCTTACAAAAATGCATCAGTTCGCTACAGGAGGCCCTTGTTCACCCACCGGAGCCGTGTGAGACACTTTTTTTATGGATGGGCGCTTTTTATTTAACTTCTTTTGGACTGATGCATGCAACACCCGCTGAGTGACATGAAACAGCTTGAAAGATCAAAGACAATTTTTAATATAACTCATTTATACATCATCTGGAAGCTGAATAAATAAGCTTTCCATTGATGTATGGTTTGTTAGGATAGGAGAATATTTGGCCGAGATACAACTATCTGAAAATCTGGAATCTGAGGGTGTCAAAAAATCAAAATATTGAGAAAATCATCTTTAAAGTTGTCCAATTGAAGTTCTTAGCCATGCATATTACTAATAAAAAATTAAGTTTTGATATATTTACAGTAGGAAATGTACAAAATATCTTCATGGAACATGATCTTTACTTAATATCCTAATGATTTTTGGCATAAAAGAAAAATGGATAATTTTGACCCATACAATGTATTGTTGGCGATACCTGTGCTACTTATGACTGCTTTTGTGCTCCAGGGTCATATATACACTGTTAAAAATAAAGGTTCCAAAGGGGTGTTTTCACAGCGATGCCATAGAAGAACCAATTTTGGTTCTCCAAAGAACCTTTCAGTGAACAGTTCCTAAAAGAACCATTTTTTCTTAGTGTGAAGAACATTTTAATAATCTAAAGAACCTTTTTCCACGGTAAAGAACCTTTTGTGGAATAAAAAGGTTCCATGGATTGTAAAGGTTCTTTGTTGAAACATTGATGCCAATAAAGAACCTTTATTTTTAAGAGTGTACATGTATATATATATATATTGAGAGAGAGAGAGAGAGAGAGAGAGAGAGAACAAGTATTTGACAATGGTGGACCTTCTAGTCCAAAAGGTTGAGATTTACTCTTCTTACGGAAAGAAGGACACACAACATGAATATGCTTAACTTTTGAATGAGAATTTGTGTACTTAATACCACAATATTGTGGTTGTGAGCACCTTATTCATAATATGTACACAATACAGACCCTTCACAGAAGTGAGGTTGGATGATAGTGAGCAGTTGCTCCACAGTGCTGGACAGACCTGGAGGACAGAGACTTGTCCAGAAAGACGAACCCTTCGGCAGAACAGAGCAGGGAGACGTGCTGTGGGCGGAGCCTCCCTGTGGACAGCCAATCAGAGCTTGAGCACACCTGTATATATTAACTGTGCGGTATGATTCCGGCTGGACTATTGTTAATATCTCGGTGATTGTCTTCTTTTCTCACCATGTACAGTGAAGTGTGACTGGAGTCAGCCAGCCAGATATGAAGAAACCTCATCCACCTCAGCAGAGAAACCACACACCTGCTTCACTCTGAAATACAGCACAGGCCACCTGCAAAACACAGAACCTGCATGAGGACTGATTTTCAGAGATCTCTAAAGCAGCCGCTGAAGATAAACCCGCACCTGAGGATTCCTTCAGAGCTGTTCTCTATTAGATCGGGATGCCCTTCAGATGGGATTCCCAATATACTCCCCGGCTGAACAAGCCTGCAAACAAACACAACTCTCAGGAAAACCAGGAAGAGGTTCGTATATGACTGTAAATGCACTGTGAGAACCTGGGTGAGCTGAAGTGTTTGTAGAGGATGCTGTCGAAGGGCCCATGAGAGCTGTAGTGTGGAGATATGACGGCTTCAATGTGCAGCTCTTTGGCAAACGGCGGCGCTGCACATCGACACGCGCTCACAGAGATCTGAGACCCGGCCTCAGACAATGCCTTATTCCACCTCTGTTTGAGTTAAACCACATCACACAACTGTTTACATCTGATCCACTCACTGAATATTACCAGATATAGTGGCAGAGTGATACATAATCTTTGGCCATTCTGAGACGAGCAGCAGTTGATAACCAGAGCTGTTCATTTTAATAAAAAAATTTATAAAATAGGTGTCTATTTTTTAGCGCTGTCAAACAATTAATCGCGATTAATCGCATCCAAAATAAGTTTTTGTTTACATAATATATGTGTGTGCACTGTGTATATTTATTATGTATATATATAAATACACACCCATACAGTATACAGTTTGAAAATATTTACATGTATGTATTTATATTCATAATTTATATTATATATAAATAAATTTTTATATATAAACATAACATATTTTACATGAATGTGTGTATCTATATATAAATAATAAATGTACACAGTAAACACACATATATTATGTAAGCAAAAACTTTTATTTTGGATGCGATTAATCGCGATTAATCGTTTGACAGCACTACTATTTTTATATATCAGCCATTTCACAACTAAATAAACTGGGTCATTTCTGTTGAAGCAATCTTTTTGAAGTGAAAATGAATATGCTTATGTAATTTAGAGAAGTATTTATATTTCCTCACTATATAGATTTGGATATATAAAGTAGAACTCGTTTAATTTGCAAACATACTGTAGTATACTTTATTGCTATAGTATACTATAGTATACTATATATAGTTATACTTTATTGCAGCAAATCTCTATAGCTTCAATGTTTATAGTCAAAAAATTATAAATATACAGCACAGATCTACACTATAAATGATGTTGGATATATAAGTTTGTCCAGCTATATTTGCATACAGTACACTCACATAAAGCAAAATATGTAACTGTTGATTGTATACACTGCCGTTCAGAAGTTTGGGACCAGTACGATTTTTTATGTTTTTTAAAGAAGCTTCTTCTGCTCACCAATGCTGCATTTATTTGATCAAAAATACAGAAAAAAACTGTAAAATTGTGAAATATTATTACAATTTAAAATGACTGTATTTATTTTAATATACTTTAAACTGTAATTTATTGCTGTGATCAAAGCTGAATTTTCAGCATCATTACTCCAGTCTTCAGTGTCACATGATCTTCAGAAATCATTCTAATATGCTGATTTATTCTCAGTGTTGGAAACAGTTTTTGCTGCTTCATATTTTTTTTTTGGAACCTGTGATACATTTTTCAGGATTCTTAAAAATGTTTTAAAAGAACAGCATTTATTTAAAATAGATTTTCTAACAATACAAGTCTTTAATATCACTTTTTATCAATTTAACACATCTTTGCTTAAAGTGTTAATTTCTTTAAAAAATAGAAAGAAAAAAAATTACTGACCCCAAACTTTTGAACGGTAGTGTGTAATGTTACAATTAAACAAATGCTGTTCTTTTTAACTTTTTATTCATCAAAGAATCCAGAAAAAATGTATCACAGGTTTAAAATTAAAATAAAGGAAGCAGCAAAAATGAACACTGATAACAAATCAGCATATTAGAATGATTTCTGAAGATCATGTGACACTGAAGACTGGAGTAATGATGCTGAAAATACAGCTTTGATCACAGGAATAAATTACAGTTTAACAGATATTCACATAGAAAACAGTTATGCAATAATATTTCACCAAAATGTGAACTATATTATCACCAAGGTCTAATCTTACATCTGAAATGATAACTGCATATTACACCAAATATAAATAAAATAAAATTAAACTAAAAAATAAAAATAAATAAAAATTAAATTAAATTAAATTAAACTAAAAAATAAAAATAAATAAAAATAAAATAAAATTAAATTAAATTAAACTAAAAAATAAAATAAAATAAAATAAAATAAAAATAAATAATCAACCAACCAAAGCATTGGCAAGAAGTGAGGAATTAATAGTTCTCAATAATATCACAGAATATTTCTAAATAAAATAAAAGATGTTTATGCAAATGGCAAATCTGCTCAAACCAATTAATGAAATTACTTCAAATAATCCCATGTTAACATAAAAGCAACACTGTGATAAAAACAAACTGATTTGATTTCCACTTTTAAGCTGTGAATTTTAACATTTAAACTGGTTGACCGGATTCAGCTGACCAACACAATTAGTATAACCTCCTTCACCTTGATGGTCTTGTTTCCAACAGGCACTGCCATCCCGTCTGACAGGTTAAACCACAGAACGGGTGAAATCAAGCCCACATTAGAGTCATTCCCATCCGTGTCTTGGTGCCTAACTGTGTCAAACGCTCTGAGTGCAACCAGATGAGCGCGTCCCTGTCTCTTACAGGGGGTCTCACAGACGGGACTCGGAGTCTTCTTCATCTTCTCTGCTGGGACGGACGCAATGGCCCACTCCCCGTTAAACACACCCAGCTTCAGCAACAAGCTCTTGTTCACAAAAACAGTGCTGTCCGCGTCCAGTCCTTCATCACGCTCGAGCCTAGACAGTATTCCTCCAGGTTTGTGGAGGTCTGAGGCGTCTACCACGTGCACATCGAGTCTGCATTCAAGAGCCTGCGAGAAAGCACTGAAGTCCAGCACTCTACTGTTCAGCAAAGAGCCGCCAGAACTCAAACTGTTCGCATACTGGGCGAAATCAGAGACAAAGAGAGAGGAAGCTAGCATGAAGCTGGTGCTGCTAAGCTCCAGATCTCTGCAGTCGGAGAGCACCACACTGGTGTCCACTGTTATCCTGCCCTGGCTGACAGGTGTGCACTCCAGCACCATCACCTCTGACAGCTACTGCTGCACCTGTGCGGCTTCTTCACCCAGTAAATGATGGTAGGGGATCAGAAGCGCATCGCCTTGCCTCACCAGCAGAGTCTGTCCGTGACAGGAGGCTAGGATTAGCAGAGCATTGGAGAACTTCTCTGAAGAAGCCCATTTAAAGCTCTGCTTGGTCCGAGCGCCGATCACAATCCTCTTTAACGGCAACAGAGACTGTGGACGAAGCGTTCCCGGTGAGTGCTCCTTCAGGCCGTAGTGTTTGAGGAAAGATCTGCTCGCGTAAACAGCGACGCACGTGGGAATGTTTACTTCGGTCTCTTCCTGCGGAGTCGCGTGCGCGCACACCAAAAAGCCCAAATTAGAGGGGGACTGCAAGTCCGTCAGGGACAGTAACAACTCGTATGTGGGTCCAGTGTGGTTTGGGAACTTTTGAGTGAATTGCGGTTTGTTGATAAGCACGTGTAGAGGATGAATGTGTGAGGGAAAGTCCTCAAGAAGATGCACCTTCATCGGGGCCGCCATGTTGGAAACGCGCGCATGCGCAGTGAAACGAAAGAAACTGGTAGCTGACAGAAAATCTTTTACGCTTCGAAAACATAGATGATAGAAAAGGACTTTTCCTCGTGAAACCAGAATTGATATTTTCAAACCTTATGGTAATAGGAAAACCAAAAGCAAAGAAACAAAAAAAAAGTTTACAGACTATGACTTTGTGTTAGCTATTTACCATAATAAAATGTATGTACTTAATCATTTCATATAGTTATGTATTTTTTTCCTCCAATTCTTCTGCCTTCATCTCATCATTTACTGCATGCATGGGTTGTCATTCAATTAAATAAATCAAATTGAATGGCTACACAGATTAATAACACTAGTGTCGAATTGCAATAATAAACATGATTATAATAAATAATATTTCAATCATGACAACTCTCTGAACATTTTAGCATGGTGATGGATATGACAATATTAATGTATTTGGTCTTGGCGGAACAGATCTGCTGCTGCTGCTGAATTGCTGCTGCTGTTGGTTCTTGCTGTAGTTGTAGATTATTGCTGCTGCTGCAAGCAAGTACAGGAACTTGCTACTGCCAATGCATATGGCAACAAGACAAATTGTTTTTTTTTTCTTTTCTGAGTCTTCAAGCGTGGGCCCTTGGAGGAATATCCACTTTGTTTCTCATAGGAAATTTGTTTGAAATTACTATGCACGCGAAGAAAATAAAAATCAGTTGATTTAAATGACATTAATCCAGCAAAGCGTTTAAATAATGTGTCACTTTTTATGTTTCAGTTAATGTTTAGTGTGTTACTTTTTTATATAGGTTTGCTACGACTAGCCATGAACCACAAGACAAAGAATACACAATCTGAAAACAGTGTTTTAGTGTCTTCATAAGCCTAGTTTCAAATAAATAAATAGAAAGAAAGAAAGAAAGAAAGAAAGAAATTTTCTTGATTAAAAAAATGCTTGCTTTCTAATTAGCAAACTTTTCCACACATTTTTCACTTTTTTTCGTTGTCATCTATTAAAAAACAAACTGATGTGAAGCACAGATGCAGAGGTTTCTGTGTGTATCTTGTATCTCTTGGCAACTTGTATACTCAAAGACAGTCAGCAAGCGAGAAAGGTCACATGCAAATCTGCAATAAAACTCTCAAGGCCAGTTTAAGTGTTTCTGACAAGAATCTTTCAAGTTCACTGCAAGTCAAAGAAGAAAAACACTAGTTAGTTTCAAGAGAGTTGATTCATTCATGTTTTGATGGGTTTCTGCTGTAGCTGGTGGTTTAATGTTGATCTGAATAGTTCTGTTTTAAGAATCCATTATCAAATTATTGTCATTTCAGTTTCTTTGCAGACAAGTCTATGTTTTCAGTTACTCATTGTGAGCTAATCTACACAAAAACTGAAAAATAAGGATTTCATTCATCATTTAGACATTAATTAATGGGAATACACACTAATTACAGTTTTTTTGCAACTGCTTACACACACAATCTGTACTTGTCACGCAGTTTCTGAAAGCTGACACTCAAACAGCAAAAACACACACCAGATCTGCAAAACCATACACTAATTCTCAGCCTTTGACTCAGTTTTCAATTTCAGAAAACACTTTTTGCAGAACACAACACACAATTCTCTATGTAACACACAAAAATATAACAGGAATTAATATTATGGCAAAGGTGTTTGCAAATGTTTGCTTTTGAGATGTGTTTGTGATATTTTGAATGCAGTGCTTCATTTTGCAAGAGATGTGAGGCATTTTGCATTTTGTGTGTGCAATTCTTGGATGTGTGTGTAAAGTCTTGAAAAAGAGAGTTCAGTCTTTTCTGTCTGTGACACCTTTATATCTTTTGTAAACATATTTTGTATTTGCACATAACTGTGGCCCTTGAAACAGAAATAGTTTCTAAAAATTACAAAATCGTTTTCTAGCTTATGATATATGGCAGCTGACCCTGTGAAAAACTCCCTGGTTTATCAGACATGTGATTTGTGAAATATAGGTTCTGGAACATGTAGTATACAAATATGGCATATTATGCAAGATTTTGCGATATTATAAAGACGTTTTCATTTATACAGTCAAATAGTGGCAATGCATACACTCAAGTCCAAGTTCGAAAATGAAGTTTGATATATTTTTCCACATACACTAACAGAGTACAATTTGGTATACCATTATTAGAGAGGTATATAAGGTGAACTAAAATTAAAAGTAGCTAGCATTAAACACTTTAAATGTTTGCACCGCCCCTTTAAAATGGGGATTATGTCCTGTCACACCTGCCATATTTTTAAATGTTTAAATCTTTTACCTAGGATTCAATCCGAGGTTTAAATTGTATTCAGACATGAACATATAAAACATGCATAAAATAAAACTGACACTGAGAATAAGCACTCACACATCAATCAATTTGATCTCATTGTTTGGGATTTTCAAGTCTTGTTTGTAAGTACTTGTGAGCCATTTGGTGTGCTGTAGAGAGCAGGTCTCACCTCTGGGTGGCACACGTGTCTTTTAAACCAGAATGTTGTACTTGGTTGTCTTGTTTTGATACAAGTAAACATTCTGCTCCACACAGGAAGTTCTTCACGTGTTCAGAACCATAACAAAGGAGACACTTCCCATAATGACTATGCTGTGCAAGCTGGTAAATCACAGACATTACACAGATACAACAGTATGTCTGAACCTGTTTTAATGTATTTTCTATATATATATATATATAAATGTTGTGTGGTCACACACTACCGACAGACGTTCAAGTCATTCTGAACCTCCTGGTTCTGTGAGAACAGCAGAATAGTGCAGAAGTTTAAGCACTGGCCTATAGTTGTGGTCAGGAACTGTGGGAAATCATAAATGAAAAGCTTAAATAGCAATGTGTGAGCTGGGTAGTAACTGATGGCATGCAATCTGGATTATTACGTAATCAGTTTCCAAAAATTAAGTACTTGTAATTAGATTAGATTTTAAAATACTTGTAATCAGACTACAGTTACTTTTTTATGGATGATTGATTGCATATTATTCACACAATAGCAGTAAATTATTCATAATTTACTGATTCTCCCTAATTCCTCTTTTTCATCTTTTAAATGTTCCTTTCTAAAATAGACTACCGCTTATACACATTCAGAAAGTCTGTCAGTTTTGTAGACATTCACTCAAAGAATGCACAATTTTAAAATGCACAAATTCAGGTTATTCGTTATTAACACGTTATGCAGGCATTCCCAAACGTTTTTGTCATCTTTCACCTAGTATATTTACTTAAAGTACCCCTGAGATTTGAAAATAAATATTTTAATAATTAAGTATCACGTTCGCATGTTCACGGTTCTCTGCTGGTTAATTGTCACATGACATGTAGGCAAATAAATGAAATATATATATATATATATATATATATATATTTAGTAAGTGTTCTATTTTGATTGATGTATTTCTAAAATGACTTATTTTAATTTGGTTATTAGCTCTTCATTAAACTCATGAAGCCCTTGTGGTTCCTTTATGAACCCCAGTTTGGGAAACCTTAATAATGAAATGTAATGTTTAATGCAATTCATGTTATTAATTACAACGAATGGAATATATTTTCTCACTCTATGTATTTTTATACCAATATGGTATTAGATCATCCTATTTAAATCAATGTGATAAACGACTTAGATAAAAAGTAATCTAAAAGTAATACAAAGTAATCTGATTACTCTACCTAAAATGTGCAATGTAATGGATTATGTCATGAACCACAATTTTTGTCATGTAATTGTGAAAAAACGGAGGCTTTTGAAAACGATGACGCATGTTTAGACATATGACACATATTGTACCAATAGATATCTATGTTTATGCCGGTTATTGTGCCTGTTATGTGCTATTCACTTTCACACTATTGCTACACATATTTTGCATATAGTTTTCTATAATGAAATTGTTAATCTGGTTTTCATTTTCATTTTTATAATTTTATTGATTTGTTTCAAATTGGCAGAAAACACCTTCCATACAGATGTGTTACTTTGTACACTCTTCATATCAAAGTCCTGCAAAGATTGCTGTTTGCAGCAAAACATGAGGGCAGTTGGGTTTTAGATCAGACGCACAATCATTAGTGAGTGCGACCTGAACGCGTCAGTGATTAGTGAGCTATTTTCCTACACTGTAAAATCCAATGTGCATACTATCCACCCTCTCTGCCCTAAATAGTATTGAAAATTACTAATATCACATAGAATTTAGGATGGATAGTATACACAGAGTCTTAATAGACTTTTCACTCATTTCCTCCATGTCTGCAGTTATCTTTCACTAGTTGCATTCACTCGTTTCCCAAAGTCATCTTAATTGCTGAATTTTCAATACAACTGAAATATTTGAGAGAACATCACATAAGCTACCTTCATAAATTGATGTTGATTTTCCTAAAATGTGTTTTTTTTTTACTCACCATTATAGTGATTAACGTTCCCTTTGGTTGGGCATTTGGAACTTCGTTTATATCATTATAAGTTTCTTTCTATTAATGTAGCAAGGCAACATGAAATCAGAGTTATTTAATTTCAAGGGAAGAGAAGTAATAAATAGGTTGCTTTTAGAAGGTGACCTATCTTCTAATGAGATCTTCAGTGTATTTTGTGTGTGTGTGTGTGTCTTTAATGATGATCTTTTGCAATTTCTTTAGTTTTCATAATCACCTTGAGAAGCTTTTAATTGGGTTTATATAATCTGTTAATATTTGTAATAATATGCTCGAGTCACACACAGACTTCAACATTCAGCATGTGAATCACAACAATGGTAACAATTAAATTTCATTTATTTTCATTAATTGTAACAATAACCATTTTATTTGCTTTTTTAAGTAAGCCTAACTAATTCGATTTTACAGTGTAAATAAAATGTTCCTGCCAGAAGAATTGTATGAAAACGTATCATGTCTGTTTGATCTGTATTGTCTCAGCGAGCTTTTTTGAGACTTTACTTATGCACAGTAAAGCAAATTTAACGTTTTCTGACCTTTCAGAAACTTTTGGAAAACGCTTGAAAACGCTAGTGTGGACGGAGAGCGTTTTAAAACGAAAATAACGAATTTATTCAACAATTTGTCTCCTCCGCGTCACCCTAGCACCATTTTGGAGAATATCACATAGGTAAATGTTGTTTTTGTTCAAATCAAAGCATAAATGACGTAAATAACGTATCCGCGTGGCGCAGCTACAAATTGTTGAATAAATTCGTTATTTTTGTTTTCTTTGCGTACAAAAAGTATTCTCGTAGCTTCGTAAAATTATGGTTGAACCCCTGATGTCACATGGATTATTTTACCGATGTCCTTGCTACGGTTCTGGACCTTGATCGTGTAAGGAACCTTGCTGTCTATGGGAGGGTCAGAGAGCTCTCGGATTTCATCAAAAATATCTTAATTTGTGTTCCGAAGATGAACAAAGGTCTTACGAGGGTGAGTAATTAATGACAGAATTTTCATTTTTGGGTGAACTATCCCTTTAAGTTTGGTCTCATTTTAAAGAAGACCCTTGACAGATTATTGATGAAGTAAAAAAAAAAGTTGTAAAAATTTAAACCAAAAAAGTTATAGAGGTTTATGTTTATGAAAATGATTTATGAGCAATTGTTTTTATAAAATAGATATTTTATAAAACATGTTGAACATAAAAACTGCTAACCATAAATCAAAGCTATAAATCTAAACAAGTTGTGTTCCAATTTTGAGGTTGAAATCTCAAAAAATGAGCTTTTTGTAAGATTTTGTTTGGGTGCAGTACCAAACTTTTCCCATTAGATTCCAGCAAAGCTCCGCTGGCATACACAGTGGTGGGATTTGTGATTCACAGTACAGTATAATTTCTCTCTTTCAAACATTACAGGTGCACACACACATTTTTAGGACACACATACAAACCACACTCTGAGATCCATACCAACACACCCACACAATTACAGCTGCATAATTTATCCAACTGGCTCCATAATACATCAAAATAAAAAAACAGGAAAAATGTGAGTATTTGCTTTAAAGGCCAAACCTGAGAAAATGGCACCATTTAGTAAAATTGAAACAAAAAAAAAAAGTTAAAGGGGTGGTTGATTGCGATTTCACTTTTTGAATGTTAGTTAGTGTGTAATGTTGCTGTTTGAGCATAAACAATATCTGCAAAAGTTACGAAGCTGAAAGTTCAATGCAAACGGAGATATCGCCTTTTAAAATTCTGGCAGTTTAATGCCTACAAAAACAGCTGGTAGGGACTACAACAAGTTACTTCCCGGGT
>NW_015666359.1:16016-31911 GCF_001515625.1 Sinocyclocheilus rhinocerous
TGCCAGCCTGGGGAGATCGGTGTGGAATAAAGGTAAGTTATGTGAAAAATTATGCGTTTTTTAAAAAAACTAAGCATTAACACTTGTTAGACTGCACCCCATAAACACAATCAAGCCTATAAAAAACCCAGTGAACCACCCCTTTAAAGCCTTGCCAACAGAATTAAAGCCTATTAACAAAGACTGCATCATTTTGTAGTTAAATGGCCCTGGGATTAAAAATTGCCATTTTAATGGGTTTCAATGAGGACATTTTTGTCCTTAAGGTCTTGAGAGGAACTATTTTTTTGTACCTAGTGTAAAATAGATTTATTAAAGGAAATGAGGGTGAAATATAAAAATTCCAATAAAAAAAACACACCTGTGCCAACATTTATGCAGTTGGCATTAACACAGGCGCAATTACAAAAAAAACAAAAAACTGAAAAGGACAAAAATGTTGCAAATCTGGCCTGCTGCGATCCCGATGGCACCTCCCGCAAATCGCAATTCGGCATCGACGCCGAGAGTGTGTTACCTATTCAGCTTCAATACTTTACACCACTGTTAACTTTCCCGGGTGCTCTCTAGCTTGGTGATCCGGTGCATGTTGATGGCTTTCCCATGCAGAAGAAGTCCTCAAATCCCAGAGGCCGAGCATAGAGAGGATGTATAGAGGTCAAAGAGCCATCCTGTGGTTTCCCAGTGACCTCATGCTTTGTGGGTTCTTCCTGTGTCTGTCATCCACCTTCCCAGAGTGCATCAGTAGCGCTGCCACAGCTGCATCCTCCCCAGACCATGAAGAGCACAAGACGAGACGTCACTAGAAACAGGGCATATGGGAGGAAGAACCCAAAGGAAATCCTGCCAGCTGGAAATAGTAATGGGAGCAGTAGAGGAGAGGAAGAATTGTATAAACTTGTTAAATCATCTAAACCAACAACATGTATGTTAGACCCTATTCCATCTAAGCTCCTGCAGTGCCCCATGCTTTTCCAGACATCAGGCACAGGCACTTCCTCATCAACAGATCCTCAAAACCCAACAAGATACCTGACGTCCCTCAGGAAACCTTTAAACTGCTCAATGGACGAACTCTTCGGGAGAATGCCATTCACTGCTTGGCCATTGCTATGTTGGTTATAGTATTAACAAAAACAGTGTTTTCTTTCTTGGACGTTTTAGAAACATTTGACAATAATGAGCTTTTAAAAAGGTATTGCCTTTGGTTTTGGTGGTTATCCCAACTCCAAATTTTCCTTTGATTATATCCTTGTTTTCATTAACCAGTTGGGCCAGAATTAACGGTTTGGTTTTCTTTTACGTCTGCATGTCTTACTATCAGCCATGATTATTCTACTCTGTTAATTAAAAGGCTGTTTATATGCATATCCACTAATTGTTTACGAGAAGCACACATGTAAGAGGCTGACAATTAGCTGAACATATACTTGTTTAATTTAGTGACACTTAGCCTGCATTTTAAAATATTTATTTGAATGTGGCAATTAGCAGTTTTATTTTTAAACCTTTATTTAAATATGGCAATTAACATTTTTATTTTTAAATCTTTATTTGAATATGGCAACATAATATTGAGCCGACAGAGACTATCAGCCAATCACTGTGTGCATAATTAGTAAGCATGCTGACATCATCCATAGCAACGAGGTCAGCCCCGCCCCCTTTACTCTTAGCTTAAGACTTCTCTCTATTCCTTAGTAAAAGTTTGTCTCAGAAGCTTTGTGAATAGGATTTAAGAGAAAACTCTTAGCTACAAACTTTTACTGCTATTTAGAAGAACTCTTAGTGGTAAGGTCAAATGTTTTGTGAATACGGGCCCTGAGGCTCAGTGTTTGGCTAGTTAACCCTTGCTGGTAGTCTCGCATATACTAGTCTCAGCCTCAGACGTCACGCCCCACAGAGCGCTGGCTGAACGTCTGATGTATACGGCACACAAAATTGGAAACACTTCAGGAGTTTCTCGGTCATCATCAGATTGGTTGACTTATACAGGGGCTGCGTCCGAAAGCTCTAAAATGCGGCCTCCTGAGCATCAAAGCACATCCGAATCCAAATTCTGCTTTACTTCCTGTCTCCGGAGGTACCTTCTTCTGAGTGAATTTTGAACGCAGCATTAGATGTATCCTTCGCTGCCTTTGATATCCCACAATCCTATGTGTTCCATTCCGAGAGTGTTGAGCTAAAAATAAAGATGGCATCTGAAAGTTGCGTTTGGTGGTCAGTTTGTGTGTACATGTATATTTCTGACTAACGTTTTGAACTTTTGATAAGGGCTGCAAAACAATTAATCACGATTAATCGCATCCAAAATAAAATTTTATGTTTACATAATATATGTGTGTGTACTGTGTATATTTATTATGTATATATAAATACACACACATACATGTAGGCTACAAATTTAGGAAAAATATGTTAGATTTATTGCTGTCAAACGATTAATTGCATACAAAATAAAAGTGCTGTGTATATTTATTATGTATATATAAATATACACACATGCATGTATATATTTCAGAAAAATATGTTGTTTATATATTAAATATATTTATATATAATATAAATTATATGAATATAAATATAGACATGTAAATATTTTCAAAAGATATACTGTATGTGTGTGTATTCATATATACGTAATAAATATACACAGAACACACACATATATTATGCAAACAAAAAATGTTTTTTTTGTTTTTTGTTTTGCTTTGCCCCGAAATGCGACAAGTCTTCGGATGGAAAGATGCTTGTTTTATCGCTTTCCCGCTGATGCGGAGACTCTGGGTTCGTACCATAAGGTAAACTCATATTACGATTATTCCATGTAAACACCACATTTAATGGCTTAGTCGCGGGAAAATTGAAACTTTAATGATGCATAGTGCTTAAAGCCACGTTAAATTTAAATGTTTATGGCCACATGAAGCTGTTATAAAGCACATAGTTTGAGGATTTCCTAGAAGCAAGAATAAAATAACATTTTGTGTACCCACCCTAACAAAATGATAGCTGAAATGTGGTACTTTATTCACTAAGATAAGTTTAATCTTACCATATCCAAAAACTCGCTCACTCTGCTGTTAGATGAAATGCACTAGAATTTTATTGAATAGTACGTGGAGACACGTTTTTAATTAAAATATTCATATTAATCAAGGATTTATTGACTTTTAATGCACCTTATTTCGAAATGTACAGAAATGCGTGCTTTCATATGATTCATTTATTCACTATACTATTTATTATAAATGTCTCATTTCAGTTTTAGTTTGGCTCTAGTTTTGTATTTATTCCAGTTTATATGAAAAGGTTCATGTAGCGTGGATTAAAATTCATATACATACTAAATCCTTTTCACTGAAATAAGTTTGAAAAAGTTGTGGGAAGCAGGTGGTGGTGATGTTGACGGCGAGCGACCGTGGAGGTGTAGTTCGTTTATAGCCTAAGTTTAGCTTTTCAGTTCTGGCGCTTTTGTTTAGGCTTCAAAATTCATCAAAGTTATATTATTTTGTGAAGATTATCTTGATGGACAAAACGTGTAAGTTTCATGAACTATGGTTGAACACAGAGCTTATTTTTTTGCGATAATCCAAAAGCCTATGGAAAAGTCCTATAGGCTTTTTGTCGAGGGAACCAGTGATAAGCACACACACAAACACACACACAAACACACGCACACAAACTCACACACACTCGCACACACACACATACAGTATATATATATATATATATGGGTCATTCCTGGGATTCGGTAATATCTCAGTCCCCCAGAGTTTCTAAAGTGATGGTTCACCAAAATTAATTGTTAGAAGCTTTTCACAAAACTTTGAGATGCCCATTATAATGGATAAAAATAATTATTGCATTTTAATATTTTTTTAGCATAAAATAATGTCTTATATCTATCGTAAACCAAGCATTTTGTCATGTCCCTGAGGCACATCTCTGAGTTTGTACTTAGAAAATTATTAACAAAATGTGCATAGTGTCTGTGATTTTTGGCAACAATGTAAGTATTTATTTGTATTCCTTTCTTGTAAAAAGATTTTTGTCTAAAAAAATGCAAAATATTTAATAAAAACCAGACTTTAAAGTTATGTCCCTCAGTCTGAACTCAACCCCGTCACACTAACCATTCTACTGTAACAATTTAGACTGCGCTCATATGTGACATAATTTACCAGAAATGACATAATTCAGGTCTCTTTACTAGTGGTGCAGAAAATGTTTAGCAGTATCATACTTTTTATTCATATTTTTGAGGCATGTTATAGTCAGGGAGGGTACTGTCAAGCTTAACAACTCAACCCCGTCACATAAAATGAAGATGGAAAATTATTAATAACCTTTTCAACATTTTATTTTAATCCATAAGTATTTACTTATTTGTGATTTTTGGCAACAATGTAAGTATTTATTTGTATTCCTTTCTTGTAAAAAGATTTTTGTCTAAAAAAATGCAAAATATTTAATAAAAACCAGACTTTAAAGTTATGTCCCTCAGTCTGAACTCAACCCCGTCACACTAACCATTCTACTGTAACAATTTAGACTGCGCTCATATGTGACATAATTTACCAGAAATGACATAATTCAGGTCTCTTTACTAGTGGTGCAGAAAATGTTTAGCAGTATCATACTTTTTATTCATATTTTTGAGGCATGTTATAGTCAGGGAGGGTACTGTCAAGCTTAACAACTCAACCCCGTCACATAAAATGAAGATGGAAAATTATTAATAACCTTTTCAACATTTTATTTTAATCCATAAGTATTTACTTATTTTATTGCTGCCATATATGGTCTACTCTGCTACACTACACGAGGAGCAGTGAAAAACCACAACCCCGTCACAAATATATGTATTTCTCATTGTTACGGGGTTGTAAACTTGTGACAGGGTTGAGTTATTTGCTTTATTTATTAATCATTTTAATGAAAATAAAATAAAATAGTCATGGTTTCAGTAAATACAGTATATCATGACAACTCATATTTTTGTTTTAAATATAATTTTTGATGTAATATGTCCACTTAAATGTTGACAAGCATCATACATCATTTGCAGTAGAAAGACCATGTTGGCCATGCAGATATGTTGACCCAGAAACAAGGGGACAATATGAGAGAGAAACATAACCAAAAATGTAAATTTAAGGCAATGTATCCCTTCAAATGTGTTACAGTCTTCAACCCCGTCACACCTGGTCACATTAATATTTTTAGAAAAATATAGGGAAGACAATTAAGAACAAAAGTATTTCTTGCTGATTACCATCTGACATGTTAAGGGCTAAAACAATAAAATTGTGGTTTTAGTTAAAATTTTAAATAAAAAATATGTTTTACAAAAATAAAGAGACCGTAGACTCACAATTTGTGTATTTTTAGCTTCAGTCCTATAAAAATGTGAAAATTATGATAAATGTTCCATTTGTTATCATTAAATTGCTACGAGGGACACATGAGCAGTAGGTACATGTTTGTTTTATAACAATTTCTGTGTAAAATCCTTTTTAAACCAATCCAATTTTGTCTGTTACGGGGTTGAGAAAAAAGTGTCTAAAGCTGAAAAAAAATGAAAATAATAAAAGGTGGGAAAATATGTTTTTTTGGAGGTTTGATATGTGCCTAATGATGTGGGATATTTAGCAGTTGAATCACAAGTAGTTGAAAAACATGTATATTCCAAGTTGAAATATTACTGAATCCCAGGAATGACCCAAATACAGCTGCAAATGGACTTTGCTTTTTCATTTGAAATGTGGCAGTAATTTGTAAGTTATTTAAACTTACAAATTACTAAGCAGTAGCAGGTCCTGTGGCTGTGAGCTTAAATTCAGACTGTTAATAAGAGAATATTAGACTCTGATGACAGAGCAAAAGTCTGTTGGAGTCAGTGATTGTTGGTATCGCAGGGGTCCCAAAGCACTGCCACAGTTTCACAGTTCAACAAACAATACTGGGCCTGACGCTAAATCACACTGGCATGTCGGGAATAGAGAGCAGAACAAAAGACAGGAAAAGAAATGGACTTTATATTGAAGAATAAATTAGAATATATTGGATTATTTCTTTGTCCTTTCATGCATTCCTTCCTTCTCACTGCATTATTATTAATTTGTGTATTCCACACAAAATAGGCATACAGAGATGTACAAAAATCAGAAATTATAAGTAAACCATTCTGTCTCTGCATTCTGTCCAGATTCTCAGTGGGAATCCAACCATGGCTTTGAATGCTGGGTTACAGTATTAGGTGACCTTTTAGTAATCACTACTTTCTATTTCATGCTGTTTTATTCAGCATGGCATTATTATGGATAAATCATAAAGATGATTATTATTCTTTTTATTACCAATAGCGATAGTGAGAGAGGTGATGGGAAACAATAGAGACAAAGATAGACTTAAAAATCATTAAATGATGCGAGCATGACTCAAACTCACATGCATGAGCACCAAAGCACAACGTTCGGTTCCTGTTCATGAACTAGAACGTCTTGTTTCCTTGAATGACACAAAGGCAGAATCTTCAATCCTTCAAAAGTCTTCTTTATACAGTACATTTCAAGAACAACTACGGGACAGAGTATATGGTATCAATAAGTGACATTCCATGAAAAATGTCTGCCATGTCATATGAATATATGTGTAAAAAGGTCATAGAGTCCATGAATATTCTACCTCATGGAATGACTTAAAACTCTGATTAAACACTAACAGTTAATTTAGTCTAAGCGGTAAGGTTTATATTTTTCTTGTTGGAAAAGATAAAAATATACTCTGCCAGGTGTTTTTTCTGTTTACAGAAAATATAGGGAACAAAACAGCATTAACAAATCTGTTGAGATCTTGATATGTATCTCTACAAAAGGTCTACAGAATTTTCAGAGCCCTTCATAAGAACCTATTTCAGTGGGTTTGTTAATGTAAAAAAAATAATAATTTGTCTCTAAAGCTACATTCAGTTTTGATATAAATACTTCAATCCATTACCAGACAGCTATTCACTCATGCACACTTGCTATCTGATCAAATTCTAACCATCATTAGACAATAATGGTTCCCATTGATAATAATTACAGGGTTAACCCATCTCAGGCTTTTGAGAGAAACCACATGAGCAGTAGGTACATGTTTGTTTTATAACAATTTCTGTGTAAAATCCTTTTTAAACCAATCCAATTTTGTCTGTTACGGGGTTGAGAAAAAAGTGTCTAAAGCTGAAAAAAAATGAAAATAATAAAAGGTGGGAAAATATGTTTTTTTGGAGGTTTGATATGTGCCTAATGATGTGGGATATTTAGCAGTTGAATCACAAGTAGTTGAAAAACATGTATATTCCAAGTTGAAATGTTACCGAATCCCAATATATATAGCACACACATATATATATATATATATTTATTTATTTATTTTTCTCTCAACTGTTTGGCTACCCACCTTCTTCAAAATTACTTTTTTTTCCCATCAAAAGAAGGAAACTCATACAGGTTTGGAACAACATGAGGGTGAGTAAATGATGACAGAATTTAGATTATTTTTATTTTTTTAGGCTAATCGGCTTTAATAGGCTACCTTAAAATGTCCTTCAGTGTGTACAACAATTTGTCATCTACCCATGTATTTTGTACCTCTAGATGCATTAATTAGCCTATTTAAAAGGCACATTATTTCTTAATTGCACAATGTATAAGACGGAGTGGATGTGTTTAGTGGAAGTACAGTGCAGCTCGGGCCGCTTGTTTCACTCGGACTGTATTGCGCTGCGCACACAGCTGATCATGTGACTGCTTCAACAAACACCATTCAGTGTACAAACATAACCTGGTGATTCATATTGGGGGATTATATATTAAAAGCGTCAGAACATGCTGCTAGTTTTATCTGAGGAGCACAAGGAGCATTTAGGATTCTTGTCAGAAGTGGATTCCGCGGGTAAGAGACACAGACAGCAGGAGACCGCATTACAGTGTTCACTTGTGTTTGTGATTATATCTCATATCTGCTTATCGGTAATAAATACGGTCCTCTTATAAGATTTCAGCGTTTAAATATCTTTTGTGAGTTACTTTTTTCTAAACTTACAATATGCTTAGAGCTTTAACCATATTTCCTGCGTTATCCATGATTTGAGAAGGATATTCTGAGCTTTTGCGTTTATACAGCCAGAATAATATTTGTTAGTTGTGTAGTTCAAAATGCAAAAACATTTTCTTTACTTCCATGTTTAAATGAAAGAGGGAAAATCTTTTATCAGGCTATATATATATATATATATTAGGGATGTAACGGTATGAATTTTTTTTTATCACGGTTATAGTGACCGAAATGATCACGGTTATCAGTATTATCACGGTATTGTTAAAATGTGCTGGAGATGTTCAAAAAGTACCAACACATAAATCACTTCACCAAGTTTTATATTTAAAAATCAACAAACAACAAATAAAATGACTTTTTGTTTGCATAATCACTAAAACAATAACATTGCCAATGATGTTCGGATACGCACACACACTCACAGACACACACATACACACGCACATACATACGCACGCACACACACACTCACAGACACACACACACACATACACACGCACACACACACACGCACGCACATACACACACACATACACATACACGCGCGCACACACACATACGCACACACGCACACACACAGTATTTACACACAAACATAATCATAATCACTATAATAAAGCATCTTGAATGATTTTCATTGTAATTTGATGTTTGTCAGTTGTTGGTGAATTCGGCAGAATCGCTGTGGAGTTTCTGAAAAAAGGCTCGAATCCTAAAATATATGAGGGAGCTGCACGTGAGTTATTAATATGATAGTAATATCTGGGGTTGTTTATGAGCTGATGTCGATTGATCTGTTGAAAGATGTCTTGAAAGCGGAATAAATACTGTTTTTTTTGTTGTTTTTTTTTGTCTTCATGACATAATTATTTATGAATTTAAATGCATACTTTCATATTCAAATGTATATTTATTTTCATTTTAAATTAAAGATTATAATTATTAAATTCATTATTTACTGTGGAATGATTTTTAAAGTAAATATCATTATACATTTTCAGACTTTGTTTCATCAAATGAAAAAAAAAAAAACTGGAAATGACAGTTATTATAAGTATGTAGGAAACTCCAAGAGAGCAATAAATCCATAAACGCTTTTGCTGTAAAATATTTCAAAATAAGTAAATGTAACTTAATGTGTGTCAAACAGCTAGGTTTGGTGTTAAACTAATGCTGTCAAACGATTAATCGCATCTAAAATCCAAATGTTTTTATTTACATAATATGTGTGTGTGTTGTGTATTTTTATTATGTGCATATAAATACACACGCACACACATGCATGTATATATTTAAGAAAAATATGTTTATATATTAAATATTTATATATAATATAAATTAAATGAATATAAATGTATACATGTAAATATTTTCAAAATATATGCATGCATGTGTGTGTCTTTATATATATACATAATATGCACAGTGCACACACTTATATTATGTAAACAGAAACGTTTATTTTGGATGGATTAATCGTCTGGCAGCACTAGTTTAAAGCGATCATGAGCAGATGTCACAGGTTGTTGTTGTAGGGAAGCTGAATGTGTCGTCAGAGAGCGTGCAGCACGGCGTGGAGGGCCTGATGTATCTCCTCACCGAGAGCTCCAAGCTAATGGTGCGTCTGTCCATCACAGACACTGCTAGAGCAGCAACAGCTGGAGGAAAGTCAAGATTAATTACTATATGATGAACTTGATTTCTGGTGTAATCTTGCAGATCTCGGAGGTGGATTTCCAGGACTCTGTGCTGGTGCTGGGATTCTCAGAGGAGCTCAATGCACTCCTGCTCCAGCTGTATTTAGAGAACAGGAAGGAGGTCCGACAGATCCTCAGCAAACTGGCCCCCAGCCTCCCGCATTACCACAACCTGGAGTGGAGGCTCGATGTGCAGGTGAGACTCTAATCTGACTGACTGACTGATTACAAACCCACTCCACATCAGCAGAGCCGTGTTGATATTGTTAACTAAAACTAATTAAAATTGCTTTTGTTAAAAAAAAAAACCGGTTAAATGTAAAAAAAAATATAGAAATATTGGATGAAAACGCAAACTTAAAATTTTAATTTAATATTAGAATTACAAAGTTACAACTTTAATAAAAGTAAAACATGAAACATTTAAATAGAAACAAAATTAAAATAAATGTAAAATTAAATAAAAATAAATCTAAATAAAACAAAACTGAAATAAAAGTGACAAAAGTTCACAACAATATTACTGAAACAAACTAAAGTTAAAATGAAAATGAAAAATCTAAAAATAAAAATAAAAGTTAATTCAAAATTAGAAATGGTGACTTGCAACTAACTGAAATTAAATTTCAGTTTAAGTACTAAAATTATTAAAACTACAACTGAAATAAGAATAGGTTCAACCTAAATAAAACCATCAACAACAAAAGTACACAACAAAATTACAAAAACTTAAACTAAAATGAAGGCTAAAAATAAAGCTAATCACAGATTGCAATTTTCACTTCATTTTTTTACCATCAAATTAAAACACAAAAAACATTGCAAAGAACATAAGAGAGAATAATAAAACGGTTATTATAATTATATTATTAAGACGACAATACATTTATTTACTTTTGCTGGAAAATAATGCAAATTAATTGTAATTTTGACAACTTCATACACAGTCAAACCAAAAATTATTCAGATGCCTTCAACATTTCTCACATTATATCACAGTTTATTTGCTATAGTTTAGAAAATGGTAATAAAATATGAGAATAACTCTGAGTTAAACTGTGTCAGAACAAACTCAGCTTGATAATGTCAGATAACTTTGATAGAATGCAATGAATTCAGCTGTTAAATGTAAGTGCATGATTAGAAAATACCAATTTAGGTCAACCAATTACCAAGCAATGCTTAATTTTGTTCAGTCTGTGGTGTAAAAAGGTCACATTAGCAATTAAAGAAAAAACACTTAAGCAAAACATGCTCGGGCCAAAGTGTCTGAATAATTTTTGATCCCAAATTTTACGGGTAGTCCACTGTATGACGAATTTCTGGGTATAATTTGTCACAGTTTACTTTATTTTGCTGTCCTCACTTACATAAATGAACTATAGTGTCCTGCACCCAAATATAAAAAAAAAAATTATATCTGGTGTCTGAATAATTTTTGTTTTGACTATGTCAAACGGGTCATTTGACCAAGCTGACAAGTTTATAGATATTACAGGCAGAAGCTGCAACCCGATGTTTCAGTTTGCAAGGCATGAAACGTCATGCACATGCTGAAGAACTGTCAGCTTGACCGTTCTGTGTTGGCTCTGCTTGTAGTTGGCGAGCCGGGCGCTCCGGCACCAGGTGAAGCCCACCGTGACGCTGAAGCTCCACCTGGAGGACGGTGCGAAGCGCAGCGCCCGCGTCCTGCAGACGGATCCCGCCACGCTGCAGCATCTCATTGACGAGCTGGAGCGAGCGCTCGCCGAGCTCAAGAGCAGCCACTGCCGCCGCATCCTCCGCAACATCAAATAGAGCCGCAGCACTGATCAACGGCTCGCTTGATCGACTGTAAACCACTGATGTTCCTCAGAGACCAGTCAATGCAGATTTCATCTTTCATTTGTGCCATAAGTATTAACTGGTGCCTTTGCTTTGTATTAAACAGTTCACCCAAAAATGAAAATGATGCCGTCGTTTACTCGCCTTCATGTCGTTCCAAACCTGTATGAGTTTAGATGTTTTGAAGAATGTTGGGAACCAAATAGTTTTGGGTCCCTTTGACTTCGATAGCCATACAATGGAAGTCAGTGAGACACAAAACGGTTTGGTTCTTCAGGGTATCTTGATAATATAAGATGTTCCATGTAAGATATTTTGATGAATGTTGGTAACCAAACAGTTTCAGGTTCTATTGACTTCAGCAAAATTTTTTGCTCATATTATGGAAGTGAATGGGACCTGAAACTGTTCCAGCCGATCTCATGGCAATTCGCACATGTTTTATGAGGTGACTAATTCATACAAATTTGTAAGACTTCACTTGTACAAATTCATACATTATTTTTTTTGCTAAATCGTATGTATTTTACAAGTTCCCCAATTCGTACTAATTCGTACAACCTCACTCATTTGAATTTGTGTGATTTTTGCTAAATCGTACATATTTTACGTGTTTCCCAAGTGTATGAATTCGAACAAATTCGTACAACCTCATTCATTTGAATTTGTGGGATTTTTTTTTTTTTTTTGCTAAATTGTATGTATTTTACAGGTTCCCCAATTTGAATTAATTCATACGAATTTGTACAACCTCACTCATTTGAATTTGTGTGATTTTTGCTAAATCGTACGTATTTTATGAGTTTCCCAATTCGTACAAATTCGTACAACCTCATTCATTCAAATTTGTGCGATTTTTGCTAAATCTTATGTATTTTACAAGTTTCCCAATTCATACGAATTTGTGCGATTTTTGCTAAATCTTATGTATTTTACACGTTTCCCAATTCATACGAATTTGTGCGATTTTTGCTAAATCTTATGTATTTTACAAGTTCCCCAATTCGTATGAATTCGTACAACCTCATTCATTCGAATTTGTGCTTTTTTTTGCTAAATCTTATGTATTTTACGAGTTTCCCAATTCGTATGAATTCGTACAACTTCATTCATTTGAATTTGTGAGATTTTTGCTTAATCGTACGTATTTTACGAGTTCCCCAATTTGAATGAATTCATACGAATTCGTACAACCTCACTCATTTGAATTTCTGCGATTTTTGCTAAATCTTATGTATTTTACGAGTTCCCCAATTCGTATGAATTCGTACGAATGACCCACCCCTAACCCCGCCCCTAAACCTACCCATCTCTGGGGTCTAGGCAAATTGTACAAAATCGTACGAGTGAAGTCATACAAATTAGCCAGCATGTAAAATACGTACAAATTGGTTGTAAGATAGTGCTGAACCATTTGGTTACCAACATTCATCAAAATATCTTCTTTTATGTTCCACAGAAGAAAAAGGGGGAGAGTAAATAATGACAGAGTTTTCATGTTTTGGTGGAGTATCTTTAAGTTTATGGCACTGAAGGGTGTTTGTGTGTATTTTTGGGCCGAATGTTTACATCCCCAGCAATACATGCATCTTTTGGACCAGGTTATTGAACGTCATATTGATCAGTGATCGCACTTTTTCTAAGGTGTCCATAATGTAGAGTAGCTGAATCTGCAGATTTTTTTTTTTCTTTTCCATTTTATGCACCTATTTTGAGTGGGAATCTGAAAAAAAATAAAGCTGAAAGCGCAGTAGCAGATTCAGCGTTTGCCAGTTAATGAGGCCAAGATGACCAACAAACTGCCCGTTTCCTTATTGCACTGTTAACATTTGAACTGTATTCATAGATGCTCTTGTGCTTTTATTTGTTTTTTTATCAGTTCATATAATAAAAACATAATCCTTCAAATTTAACATGTATGATTTTTTTTAATGCAGTTAATGCACAAATGGATTTGGGGTTTACTTTGAGCAAGAAACTTCCTGAAGCACGTGCTCTTTTTGTTAGTGATTTAACATGATCATGAATCATTTAGGCTTTGTTGAGTTTCAGGGAAACTGTTTCCTTGTGTCAGGATAATGATTAATGTGCTAATTGCTCATTTTTAATCAACATGTTAGCGCAGTCATCCACTCCCTTATGCTCGAGGTTGTGGTGTAACTTTAACAGTGTTAAAAACATGTGAGAGTATTACAGTGCAACTGTGTTTAGCTTCATGTATGAAGTGCTGCAGGATTGTAGGGTCCCTACCAGTGCTCTGTCCATATATTAACTTTTTTTTTTGTTTCAAATATTTTTTTAGTTTCAAATGTTTATTAAATATAATATTAACCAGTTCAATACCTTTGGTATTTTATAATTACTATAACATAAATAAAAACAACAACAAATTATGAGTAAATTGTTTTGTTTAATAAACTTTGTTAACTTTACACTGTAATATTTCCTAGTATCATTAATATAATATTATAGCATTGCAAATGAGCTTTTATTTCGACCTTTTCGGTTTGAATTTAATTTTTGTTAAAGTTATAGTCATTTTCATTATTTCATTTAATTTGAAAATATTTCACATTTTTATGCACTTTTGTATATGTAATATTTTTTATATTTCTTTTCTGGCTTATTTTAATTTCAGAATTAGTTTTAGGCATTTTAGTACTTCGCATATTTATTTCAGTTCATTACCAAGGCAGTAATTCTCAATGTTTGATTTATTTATTTCTTTATTGTAAGCTTTTCGTCTAATATTTATATTTGATTTTAGCGTTATTTTCATTACCAAATATTTTGAGTTTCATTTCTAGTTAACAGTACAGTTTGTATCCCATGTAACTTCCACATTGTTCTATATTTCGCAGTGAAACTGGATATTCAGCGGGACACAATGCATGGTGTGATATCCAGAACTAATTGGATAGTGAAAAGCGTCTCTATATGACAGATGAAAGGGGCTAAAAATAATAGGACTTGGAGACATCATATGACAACAAAAAAGCCTTTTTAGAGGCAGACCAAGCTATTAGATTTTGATTAAAAATTAGACAGAAAAAAAAACACAATAAGACCAGGAATGTAAAGTAATAGATGTGGAGTTTAACTTTTAGAAGAAATCATTTTAACAGATTATTTTTAGTTAAAAAATTAACAGAAATGGTCCTTATACCCCGAATGAATGAATGAATGAATGAATGAATAATTAAGCCTATATAGAGCTTTCTGTACATTTTGATTACACAGTATTAACATAAATTAATAACTTAATGTGATGCATATTTGTCAGCTGTACAGAAAAGAAATTCATGCAATCAGAAAAATGGCATATTTCTAAAAAAATTAACAGAAATGGTCCTTATACCCCGAATGAATGAATGAATGAATGAATAATTAAGCCTATATAGAGCTTTCTGTACATTTTGATTACACAGTATTAACATAAATTAATAACTTAATGTGATGCATATTTGTCAGCTGTACAGAAAAGAAATTCATGCAATCAGAAAAATGGCATATTTCTTTTTTTATTATTACCTGATTTTATTTAAATATTTTATTTTTTATTTTTAATGCATTTTCAAAATGCATTTATTTAAATGAATCAGCATAAATCTGTTCACTGTGAAAACAATTATATTTATCCATTTAAATGTATGAACATGATTAAAATATGGCTAGCTGTGGAATAAGCAATATTCAATTACTGGTAGATTTATTGGTGATTCATTTGTGTATGACTGACAAATATGCATCACATTATGCTTATACAAGTCAAAACTGTGTGTAATGCTAATAGATGGACATTTCATGAGCAATACATGCATCTTAAACTGAGGTGTAAAGGCCCTTGCACACTGAGTTCGAAGTTTTCGCAAGTTAAAAAATAAATACGACCTCACGTTGTGTCAATCACGTTTACACACCGCCTCCGAAACTTTTGTCCCTCATAAAAAAATTAGAAATGGGTTTGATTTTCTGAGCTTTCGCATCCGTAGCATGCAATTTAAGAGGTGTTTTGACGCATCTGACTGTGTGGATGACGAAAACGAAAATACGCATATGAAAATTTGGGACTCAGTGTGCAAGGACCTTTTGTGTGTGTTGAGTGTGCATTTGTTGAAGATGTGAGGACAGGAGGTGCTGATGACAGGTGTGTTTCCCATGAACTCAGTGCTAACATTAGCTCAGCTCCTGCTGATGTCAACTGTTCCTCATCACAGATGGACAGTGAGCGTGTGTGTGTGTGTGTGTGTGTTGTGTGTGTGTGT
>NW_015666359.1:32195-40593 GCF_001515625.1 Sinocyclocheilus rhinocerous
GTGTGTACTGGTTTATATATTCTGGTGGGGACTTAAACCTGAATACACACAGACTCACGGGGACTCGTGTCACGGTGGGGACCTAAATTGTGGTCCCCACGGGTACAAAAGCTTATAAATCATACAGAATGAAGTTTTAGTTTTTATGTAATGCAGTGTACTCAAACATTTTTTCACCTTTCACCTAATAAATTTACTTGAAATACCCATTGAGATTTTAAGGTAATAAGATAATAAATAAGTAACACATTTGCATATTCCAGGTTCAAAAGTAATCTAAAAGTTGTCCGATTACATTTCCTAAAATGTGTAATGTAATGCATTAGGGGGAGTTGGTTTTTGGGTGATAGGCTTCAGTGAAATAAATAAATAAAAATGCATTACGTGTTTACACAGGCTTTATGTTGTCTTTTGTTTAGACATGCACAAAGCAGAAGAAATCAGGATGGGACAAACACTTTTTCACAGAACTCTGTATATGCAGCGCTGTTTTGTTGTATTATAAGTGTATAACAAAACTCCCTGCCGAAGAACGTCTCAACAAACAGTGTATTTGTGCATCTATAGCTGAAAATGAGCACACATGTTAGTATTTACTTCTAATAAATGCATTACTAGAAAAAAAAGATGTCGAACTGTTTGGCTTAGGTAAGAGTGGTTAAATGGCTGTGTTAATTCTTTGGAGAATTACATTACTTTTGGAAAAATGTGTCAAATGGATTGAGAAAAATTGTATTTATATACTATTATAGGTCTAGTGTTTATTAATATTTTGAATTAGCTTTTGTATTTTCAGTTTTCATTTATATTTTAGTTGTCATTTTATTTTTTTTATGTCATTTCGTTGTTTTTATTGGTTTTATTCTTTTTAATATTTGTATTTTGATTCATTTTTTTATTTATTTCAGTTTTAGTTTTAGTAATTTGACTTTTGTTTTAATTTCAGTTAGTTGCCAAGGCAACATTAAGTGTTTTAAGTTAAAATTTTCCATCTATTATTTCTATTTTATTTCAGCTTTATTATAAATTCTCAAGGAAATAGATAAACAAACAAAAAAATAAATAAATAAAGTTACACATGTAATTAAATAACTCAAAATTCCAAATAACTCAAATTATTTAATACATTAAATGACTTACACATTAAATATACTCATTATTTACTTTACATTAATACGTTTGGGAATTCTGGATAAAAATATTCGGTGTTTATAATATTTTAGCAGTAACAAAGTTGATGATTAAATGTACAATATGTCATATTTGTTATCATTTCATTTATTATTTGTTTCCAGTGTATGTTTAAAATTTAATTCAACCAGATTTAATAAATTCAAAATTAAAATATTTAGAGAATTGTGTCAGATTCTTCTTAAACTTTTTATTCAATGACAATCATGGTTTTGAGTACCACTTCCTTTTAAAATAACACAACATTTGTTGAGTTGCTAAATTCTGGATAATCCATAGATAATCTATAGCTGCTTTTATGAGCAAAACTGTATGGCACTGATGAGCTGAATATTCATGAGGGCTGGAACACTGAATATTCATGAGGGCTGGAGCACTGAATATTCATGAGTGACACAGGAGCCGCTCAGAGACGCGGAGAGAGAGAGAGAGAGAGAAAAGCTTGAGTTTACAAACTTTCCATCGGGACACAAACTTGCCGCACAGTTTCGCAGGTCGTTTTTCAGAGAGCCGGACTCGGGCTCGCACTCCCGGCAGTCCAGCACCGACTCCGGCAGCCTCCCGCCGCGCTGCCCGGTGGCGCATGTCCGCTCGCACTCCTCCCCGGCGTCCCTGCAGCTGCCCGCGGCGCTGGGCGCTCCGAGCCCCGGGAGACACCACTCTCACACCCGGCACCAGTCCTTCGATGTGGCCGAGGAGCTGCCGCTGCCGCCGTGCTGGGAGATGGCGTACACCCCCAGCGGACAGAAGTACTTCCTCAAGTGAGTGCTACTGCCTTAATTATGTGTGGATCGCCACATTCCTGCGTTACATTAGCGGAGCCATAAATCAGTTACTGTAATGTAGCCTATACGGGCTAATTGTGACCACAAAACCCTCATCCTCATGTAGTTCTAAACCCACGAGACCGTGCATCTTCACAACACAAGTTAAGATATTTTTGATGAGATCTGAGAGCTCTCTGACCCTCCATAGAGAGCAACTGAAATGTTCTCAGGTCCAGAAACGTAGTAAGGACATCGATAAAACAGTCCATGTGACATCAGTGGCTCAACTTTAATTTTGCCAAGCTACGAGAATACTTTTTGTGCGCAAAGAAAACAAAAATAACGACTTTATTCAACAATTCTTCTCCCAGAGTTACTGTCTTCCGCCATTTTAGAGAGTACCACGATGCAAAGTGCACACATGAGTCCTGGTGCTCTTCAAAATTGGGTGAACTAACCCTTGAATAAATACGCTTTCCATTGATGTGTGGTTTGTTAGGATAGGACAATTTGTTGGCTATTGCTACAAATATACCCCAGCGACTTAAGACTGCTTTTGTGCTCCAGGGTCACAATTTACTTTCTCGCTACTTGATTCATTTACTTGTTTTATTTATAAAGTAACACTAAAAGTGAACATAAAGCAATTGTCGCTTTATTTCACTCATGAATAAACTAAACGTGAACATCGAACCACAAACAAAATTTGTTTTTATTATTCCACTTTTAAGTGTTTTATTTACTTACACTCATCTAGAAACATCACCGCATTGTTTTTAAAAGCAAGAAATCCCAGACAGGTTATAATCTCTAAACCGGTTTCTGATCAGAATCAGTGCGCGTTCACACTGATGAAATCTCTGCCGTCACGTTTAGCTTTCGTTTCGACCTATGCACACACTCATGGGGAAGGCGTGGGCCAGAAACACACAAAACAGTATCTGGGTGTGGATCTGAAAGACAGAAAACACCCGGTCTTGCTTACTGTCATGTGCAACACATGTTTCTCACAGCAGGCCTATGATCAAGGCCTTCTCTCACCTTGATAAGGAGGTGTTTAGCATATCTCAGAGAGAGCCTATCTCTCAATGTAAATGTGTGTTTTGACTTGCGTCTCTGAAGGAATGAGACAGCTATTCTTCTGCGGCCCTGGGGACTCTGCTCTTATCTGATTCAGTAGGGTTGATTAGTCACCAGGGTTGTGATCACCTCGGTGGGGCGTCGACTGTCGACAATCAGATCACTGATTGTGTTGAGATGATAAACACTTTAATGTGGCAAAACCTTATTTGCTGGCACCAGAGACCAACGCCAATTCTCACCTACAAGTTAAAACAATTAGTGGCCCGCCTCTTTCCTACTAGAAAGCCTTCGGCTGCTCTTTGGGTTGTAGTTGTCCTGCTTGTGGATGAACGTGGATGGTTCTCAAATCTCAGTTTTACACTGGAAACCACGCGGCGAAGTAACACAAAGTAAAAACTTTTATTCGTTTAACATGTGAAGCAAACACTGGGCTAAATATTGCATTAGTATTAGCTGTATACAGATCAATTTGCATCAAAATACTGTGGAGTTTGTTTGGACACACTGGTGTCACAACAAATGATATTTAGAAGTTGAGATACTTATTTAGTTTAATTGTTATAATGTGCCCAATTATATGGTTAATATTTTATTTTTTCCCCTGCTGTATATGCAACCCAGAAACCTGTTTTTGGGTCATAATCCATCAGCTGAGAAACACTGTGCAAAAATAAATAAAAATACATGGAATAATTATGACTTTTTAAATGTTTTTGAAAGAAGCTTCTTCTGCTCATCAAGTCTGTATTTATTTGATTAAAAATACAGTAAAAACAGTAATATTGTGACATATTATTACAATTTAAAGTATTTGTTTTCTATGTGAATATATGTGAAACTGTAATTTATTTCTGTGATGCGCAGCTGAATTTTCAGCATCACGACTCCAGTCTTCAGTGTCACATGATCTTCAGAAATCAGTATAATATGCTGATTTAATGCTCGAGACACATTTCTGATTATTATCAGTGTTGAACACAGCTGTGCTGCACAATATTTGTGTGGGCATGCCATTCAAAAGTCTGGTGTAAGATAAAAAAAAAAGACTTCTATTCAGAAAGGATGCATTAAATTGATCAAAAGTGACAGTAAATGCATGAATAATGTCACATAAGATTTCTATTTTTAAATAAATGCTGTTCTTTTGAACATTCTATTTGAGTCGTCAAAGATTCCAAGATTGATTCCATCACTATTTCAGCTGTGTGTCACAGGAATAAATTATATTTCAAAATATATTCAAATAGGAAACAGTTCTTTTAGACTGTTATGCTGTTTTTAATCTGCAGCAAAAACATACGAAATATTAAATTCATATTTTGACTGGTAGTGTAAATACATCCTCTGTATGGGAATTCCCATGCTCTTTTATCAGATTATATCAAGCAAACCCCATTTATATGGGGTCATACTTAAAAATGCAGTTTCGTAACTTTACAGATTCACGTCGATGCTTTGATGGTGTGTTAATTGTGAGGCTCATTTCAAATGGCGTTGGGCTTTACTGGGACAATCCGACTGCAGCTCTTCTCTCTTACGTTCCCTTCCTTCTCTTGCCCGAAACTCTTGGTGTGAAAGCCATAAGAAAACGTGCCAGGGCTTGCCACACATTCAGCGGACACCTCCGCCACCAACAAAGCAGCAGACGCGAGCTTCACACCGCCCTGCAATTAAACAGTCAGGAGAAGCCAAAGCGGCCTGTCAGTAATGATCACATCCAGTCCCACCTCCGTCAATAAACGTGCTGCATCTCTTCCTGCTAACGGCACGGATGTCTATAGGATCCTTTCTTTTTCTCTTTGGAAGTTTGAAGTTTGTTGAGACTCAGGAAGTGCATATTTTGTACCGAGAGAGACTCTTCTTCGTTGGATTGTTGCAGCTGTTCCTTTGCCCCCACTATTAGGGCACACGTATCTCTTTCCAGCGTCACACAACCCCCCTCTTTCTGCTTCAACATCTCTCTGGATATCTTTGTTACAACTTGCAGTTCAAGGCGCTAGAGCTCGGCTGTTTCTGCAGAAATGATTGAGCTGATTGATAGCGAAGAGCTATTTCGTACTGCAATCTCATGAAAATTCGTGACTATTTTATGTGTTGCTGAACTCGTATGATTTGGTTTGTACGACCGACTGACAGTCATGCTTACTTTTTTACTAAAAATCATATGGTTTTTGTGCGTTTTTAATCAAACCTGCATTTCTTCACCTAACTTCATGAAACAGGAGATAATTAAAGGATCGCCCTCCAGCTTTAGTCCAAACAAGTGAGGCAAAAGAATTGAAGTGTTTATAGTTCTTTCTTCATGCAAAGGCAGTCTGTACTTATGCCTCCTCTTGATGCCACGTAAAGCACGAGAAGCTCTTGCCTTCAGGCTCTGTTGATGCCCGTTTTTCTCCGTTATGTTGAAGATAAGCGGTGAATAAGTTTTTATCGCTGCCAGCTCGCGTCTTACACAATGTTCACTTTTGTTTGTGTGAAACCTTTTTTGAAGTATGCTTTCTTTCTTTGCCTGGAAACATGAGATACATGATTGTCATAAAACCTGCCTGCATCTCACATATTAACCCAAAATAAAATAAATAAATAAATGAAATTATAATTAAGCTTATTTTAGATTTATCATTATATTTAGTACATTTTAAATGTAAAAAAATGCATTGTAACATTTTCCCCATTCCCATTATGGTAGTCCATAAAAATCCCATTCTCATCCAGACTTTTTTGTTTTGAATTCCCATTACTCTGTAATACAATGTTTTTACTGTTGTGTTGTTTTGTTTTGATTTTTGTTTTGTGTTTTGTTTTGCTTTGCTTTGCTTTATTTTGCATTGCTTTACTTTGCTTTGGTTTGTTTTGTTTTTTTTGTTTTGCTTTGCTTTGTTTGGCATTGCTTTACTTTGCTTTGGTTTGTTTTGTTTTTTTTGTTTTGCTTTGTTTTGTTTGGCATTGCTTTACTTTGCTTTGGTTTGTTTTGTCTTTGCTTTGCTTTATTTTGCATTGCTTTACTTTGCTTTGGTTTGTTTTGTTTTTTTTGTTTTGCTTTGCTTTGTTTGGCATTGCTTTACTTTGCTTTGGTTTGTTTTGTTTTGTTTTTTGTTTTGTTTTGTTTTGTTTTGTTTTGTTTTGCTTTGCTTTGTTTTGCATTGCTTTACTTTGTTTTGTTTTGTTTTTTTTGCTTTGCTTTGCATTGTTTTGTTTTGTTTAGTTTTTTTGCTTTGTTTTGCTTTGCTTTGCTTTGTTTTGTTTTGTTTTGTTTTTTTTGCTTTGCTTTGTTTGGTTTTGCTTTCCAACTCAATGCAAAGACAGCACAATAAAAACTACAAGTATGTATTCACTTTACAATTTAAATAAAATATTTTTCACATTACAGCAATGAGAATTTGTAGGGAAAAAAATTGTTCCGTTTTTATGAAAATAATGTCCGAGTGCGAAAACTTAATTGTAAAGCTTAATTGTCATCGTCCAAAATATAATTTCTACACAAATATTTTTTTATAAATATTTTTTAAATATCTTTTATATATTTGTATTATATCTCATTTCTAATAACATTATTTTTTTATTTTTATTATTTCGTTTTTTTTGGAGAGAAATATAACCAGGACATGTTCTTGACAGGTTTCGTGAGATTCACCCATATAAATGAAAATGTAGCACAGACTCTTTATTACCCTCCAGAGGTTATTATCAGTTGTTTGATATGGCCGCTGGCAGTGATGACGCTATATTGGTAAATAAACTCCGAGCAGTTGTGGGTTTGATATATAACAGTCGTGTTGGAAGCCTGTGATGTAGAGAGAGGAACATTTCGCTTGATCCAACTCACTCTGTAAACTAAACGCGTCTGCTGTAGCAACTGGAGGTTTATTGAACAAAATCCTGCTCAACTGTTACTGAAATCCAGATGTGCTGTGTCAAGGAGACAGAAGCATTTTTATTCAGAAGCATTACGTTTTGAAACACTTGTTTGCAGAGTTACTTTTGGGACCGGGCTGCGGGAAATGTTTACTAAAGAAGTCATTACATTTATCCCCCTTTCATGGGCCGACGCTGTTTCTAGCTTGGCAGGGGTGAGCGGCGAAACAATGGCTATTGGGCCGCAGTGGCGTAAAGCGGCCCGTAATGGAATCTGTGACTGTGCTATCTGTGCTGCAGACATAACACATGTGTTTGTGGAGATTCTCTCGGTCTGGAACTCGAGAGGAGACGCTGGACTCTGGTGGCACGGGAGGCTCTGCCTCTTCCTGTCCAGCGCATGAATTGGAAAGTCATGAAGATCCAGTAGTGCGATGCTGGTTGGCTGGCCCTTTCTTCTCCGCTGATAGCTGCCATCAAAAGACAAAAGTCTCTTTGTAGCCGTGATTTTTTTTTCGAGTCACTTCAGGGCCTTGCGTGACTCGCCGATATAAACTGTATAAAAGCAATTAAAGTTGAAGGAAATGCCGTGTGAGGGAGCGCTGAACACCAGCGTCTTTGTAGAAATAGGCAGAAATAGAATAAATAGAGGTAAAGGAGACTTTACAGACTCGACTGATGTAAACAGATGGGCCTCTTACTGCAAGAAAATGTCACGTTGCTTGGACAAATCTAGGTTAAAGAGTGATTCTCAGCATCTGGACATCAGGATAAAGAATATGACTAGGTCTTATATATTTACTGGCTAGATGCTAGCAAAATAAACATTATTAGTAGTGCTCTGTTGCTATTGCTCATACTTAAAGTTTGGTATTTTGCTGTAAGCTGGATGATGCATTACTTTTCTGAGTGATAAAACTTATAATTTGCACCTCAGCCCTCTACGAACACCTTGGCAATTGAATCGCCATTGGCTAGTACATTTTTTTGTTTACTCGCCAGACTGATAAATATATACATACACATATACACATATACACACACACACACACACACACACACACACACATACACACACACATACACACACACACACACACATACACACACACATACACACACACACACACACATACACACACACATACACACACACACACACACATACACACACACATACACACACACACACACACATACACACACACATACACACACACACACACACATACACACACACATACACACACACACACACACATACACACACACATACACACACACACACACACACACACACATATACACATACACACACAAATATACACACACACATATACACACATATATACACACACACATATACACACACACATATACACACATATATACATACACACACACATACATTTACACACATGCACATACATATACATACACACATACACATAAACATACACACATATATATACACATATATATATATATATATGTGTAATGGC
>NW_015666359.1:40883-52991 GCF_001515625.1 Sinocyclocheilus rhinocerous
CGCTGCGTGTGTGTGAAACAAAGCGACGGCGAGTTGTGCGCCTGCACACTAGAGTTTACGGAACGTTGTGCGTCGCACATCCATTCAGATGAACTGAAAAACAGCACAGATCGCTTGGCGGAGAGTGAAACTCTGATGCGCTCAGTCAGAGAGTGTTCGGCGAGTGAAAATATATCTGTGCTACACTTATACTTAGCCTCCAACTCACACACTGGCGAGTAAAATCTGAGAATTTATTAGCAATTGGCTAATATTAGACATCATTTAGTCGCCAGAGTGAAGATTTAGTCGCATATGCGAGTGATTTACTCGCAATGTAGAGGGTTGCACCTAGAATGGTTAAAGTACTGTATGATTTGAACTGTAGTGTTATTTGAAATTACATTTAAAGTTATTTAAAATGCACTAAATTGCAACTTCATTACAAATATATTTAAATATATTACATAGCAATTTCAATAGAAATTACATTTAAATGCATTTTAATTCAGCACTTTAACCATATTTCAGACAAAAGAATTATGAAACTGCATATAAAAAAGTCCAGTTGCATTTACCTGTAACACAGTTAGAACAGTTAGGACTAGTAGTTAGCAATCACCCAAGCAATATTATTTCACAGAATCAACCGATATACATTAATTTATACCAAACAAATCAATGTTTATGGGTTAAATCAGGTAGAAATAGCTTATTAAGGTAACAATTGCAGGTTGCAGGTTTTCAGTGTAGTCACACATGCTATACATGTGTTTTATTTGTACTTAGTAAGTCAAGCACATGGCGCTCCATTGAAGCAGTCAGTGGTATTGTGGTGTTTGCAGACAAAGGCCAGTGTTATGAAGTGCTCAGTAAGCTCATTGATGTCTACAATAACACTAGAGCTGCGTTTCACACACGGCAGCAGCTGATGGGAGGGCTTCTGGGCTCACACACATATCCTATACAGAAAAAGCATTCTGTTATTTATGGTCCTCACAACTAGACAGTGTTCTTCTGCCTTTGTTTGAAGCCTCATCTTTACTGACTGTTTCAAAAGATCGTCTTCTGTGCATTTCTGCATACTCTGAAGGCCTGACAAAATAGTGTGATAAAGTTCATCATTTAAATGCTAGACCGAAATAAACATTCACATACCGTCATTGCGACTGATTTTTTTTTACAGGCAAGCAGGTGTCAAGATCTCATCACACCAAAGCAAATGTGTGGTGCGAAAATTTGGTCGGATTTTTTTTTATGTTGCATGCATGCAATTTGTCTGTTCACAACAATAAACAGACAAATGAAAATGCAAATTTACTCTCTGAAAGTAGGTGACGCTTAAAAGCAGAAATACCCCATTTCACAAAGCATTGCGCAACTTTCTGACAAGAGACAAGAACAATTTTCGGATTTTTAGCGCCACCGCACTGAAGTAACCATTATCAAAAGCACAAATCTTATTGGTTGTCCAGTTTTCCTCCCAGTGAGATAGAAAACAGATTAAAACACCTCTCGGTAAAAAATCTGTCACATTGATGGCATGCAAATGTTTGTAAACAGACACAATAACAGCCATTCATTCAAAGTAAAATGTTTGTCAGACCGAAGTTTCGCAACAAATGTTTGTTTAAGAGACGCAAAATTGTTTGTCTGCTTTTCTATAAGCGCCACCTACTGTCAGGGAGTGAATTAGCATTTTGTAAAGCCAATTGCCAATTACTGGAAATCGCATGTGAAAATTGGACAGAATTTTAATGCCAAACAAGCTTGATTTTACATGTCGTTCTATTCCAAAAAGTGTAAGAACGCAATTCATAATGCAACACGAGCGCTCGGTTTATTTTACGCATTCGCAGCAATGTCGCAGGAGAAGCTATTGTAGTCGTTAGTGTAAATTTGTCAATTTACAAATTGACAAACTGTAATTGTGGAGTAACAGTTTGAGGAGAATCTAGTTAAACTAAACAGTTTACATGTTTATAGCTAGTTGCGTGAGTAATAACATGTTTAATGGAACAGTCGTTTGAAGGCAACTCTGTCGCGTGTTCTTGAGTAACGTGCAAGAACACGCGTGAACTATTTACGACAAGTGTTCATGTTTGTGTTTTTACTTGGAGTATGTTTCTGGCCTTTAAGGTGCAATCGCATTTACCGATGTTCGGCAAATTTTCGTTGCCAAAAGTCAGTCATTCCAACAGAATTGGGAATTTTGCATAAAGGTGAACGAGATCCCATGCAGATTTCGCAACATTTGCTTGGTTTGGAAGCGAAAATTTACAAATTGACAAACTGTAATTGTGGAGTAACAGTTTGAGGAGAATCTAGTTAAACTAAACCGTTGACATGTTTATAGCTAGTTGCGTGAGTAATAACATGTTTAATGGAACAGTCATTTGAAGGCAACTCTGTCGCGTGTTCTTGAGTAACGTGCAAGAACACGCGTGAACTATTTACGACAAGTGTTCATGTTTGTGTTTTTACTTGGAGTATGTTTCTGGCCTTTAAGGTGCAATCGCATTTACCGATGTTCGGCAAATTTTCGTTGCCAAAAGTCAGTCATTCCAACAGAATTGGGAATTTTGCATAAAGGTGAACGAGATCCCATGCAGATTTCGCAACATTTGCTTGGTTTGGAAGCGAAATATGTGTGAGCTGGGATTCAAAAAACTATTGACAGCAGACAATGGACCGTAAAATGAAAATGATTTTAACTTGAGTGCCACATTTTTAGAACGCTGTGTGATTCGCGAGACACTGAAAAAGACGCAAGACATCAAACATATCCGTCTAGAAGGTTTACATAGAAAAACAATGGAAAAGTAGCGCAATGGAATGGAAAAACGTATTCTTTGTCAACGGCCCCTTAGGGTGCAGTGGTTTATCTACCTTTACCTTTTTTGTGGAGCTGAGTCCTAACTTACACCATCACTTTAAACATCTGAGAACAAAGAACCCCTTCAAGATGGCTGATTTTCTCCATGGACAGTCTTATCAAGCAGATAAGAGCGTATCTCTACACTCAGGGCTTTGATTTCATTAATGTACGTCTGGCAGTAGAGCAAAGAAAGAGTTTAACTGAACTAGGCTCTTCTGCACCGATCAGTCGATCGTCCAGATGCCTGATTTTTTTTTACAGGCAAGCAGGTGTCAAGATCTCATCACACCAAAGCAAATGTGTGGTGCGAAAATTTGGTCGGATTTTTTTTTATGTTGCATGCATGCAATTTGTCTGTTCACAACAATAAACAGACAAATGAAAATGCAAATTTACTCTCTGAAAGTAGGTGACGCTTAAAAGCAGAAATACCCCATTTCACAAAGCATTGCGCAACTTTCTGACAAGAGACAAGAACAATTTTCGGATTTTTAGCGCCACCGCACTGAAGTAACCATTATCAAAAGCACAAATCTTATTGGTTGTCCAGTTTTCCTCCCAGTGAGATAGAAAACAGATTAAAACACCTCTCGGTAAAAAATCTGTCACATTGATGGCATGCAAATGTTTGTAAACAGACACAATAACAGCCATTCATTCAAAGTAAAATGTTTGTCAGACCGAAGTTTCGCAACAAATGTTTGTTTAAGAGACGCAAAATTGTTTGTCTGCTTTTCTATAAGCGCCACCTACTGTCAGGGAGTGAATTAGCATTTTGTAAAGCCAATTGCCAATTACTGGAAATCGCATGTGAAAATTGGACAGAATTTTAATGCCAAACAAGCTTGATTTTACATGTCGTTCTATTCCAAAAAGTGTAAGAACGCAATTCATAATGCAACACGAGCGCTCGGTTTATTTTACGCATTCGCAGCAATGTCGCAGGAGAAGCTATTGTAGTCGTTAGTGTAAATTTGTCAATTTACAAATTGACAAACTGTAATTGTGGAGTAACAGTTTGAGGAGAATCTAGTTAAACTAAACAGTTTACATGTTTATAGCTAGTTGCGTGAGTAATAACATGTTTAATGGAACAGTCATTTGAAGGCAACTCTGTCGCGTGTTCTTGAGTAACGTGCAAGAACACGCGTGAACTATTTACGACAAGTGTTCATGTTTGTGTTTTTACTTGGAGTATGTTTCTGGCCTTTAAGGTGCAATCGCATTTACCGATGTTCGGCAAATTTTCGTTGCCAAAAGTCAGTCATTCCAACAGAATTGGGAATTTTGCATAAAGGTGAACGAGATCCCATGCAGATTTCGCAACATTTGCTTGGTTTGGAAGCGAAATATGTGTGAGCTGGGATTCAAAAAACTATTGACAGCAGACAATGGACCGTAAAATGAAAATGATTTTAACTTGAGTGCCACATTTTTAGAACGCTGTGTGATTCGCGAGACACTGAAAAAGACGCAAGACAACAAACATATCCGTCTAGAAGGTTTACATAGAAAAACTATGGAAAAGTAGCGCAATGGAATGGAAAAACTTATTCTTTGTCAACGGCCCCTTAGGGTGCAGTGGTTTATCTACCTTTACCTTTTTTGTGGAGCTGAGTCCTAACTTACACCATCACTTTAAACATCTGAAAACAAAGAACCCCTTCAAGATGGCTGATTTTCTCCATGGACAGTCTTATCAAGCAGATAAGAGCGTATCTCTACACTCAGGGCTTTGATTTCATTAATGTACGTCTGGCAGTAGAGCAAAGAAAGAGTTTAACTTAACTAGGCTCTTCTGCACCGATCAGTCGATCGTCCAGATGCGTTTAGTTTGCGCATGATGCCAGATAGAGGATGAAAGTGTTTTGACAGCGACTGCTTTGTGTACCGCGCCGCTCCTCTGAGCTCCATCCCAAAGTGTTTTACGACGTTTAAATAAAGAAGCAGGATTGTAGCTCTCATTAATGTACGTCTGGCAGTAGAGCAAAGAAAGAGCTTAACAGAACTAGGCTCTTCTGCACCGATCAGTCGATCGTCCAGATGCATTTAGTTCGCGAGTAATGCCAGATAGAGGATGAAAGTGTTTTGACAGCGACTGCTTTGTGTACCGCGCCGCTCCTCTGAGCTCCATCCCAAAGTGTTTTACGACGTTTAAATAAAGAAGCAGGATTGTAGCTCTTCAGTGGCTCTTGTACACTGTGTTGCTGACCGTCAACAGACATCCCCTTCTGGGAAGACATCTGTAACCCTTTAGTAGGGGAGGATGGGAGATTTCCATGCACACGGCCCTCATATCTCTGGCAGTTTACTGAAAGTGACCTAAAGTACTGACTTGCCGGTACTTCATTTGCTAAGGCATAGCGATATGGTTCCTACTTAAAGAGATAATTCACCTAAAAATGAAAATTCTGTTATCATTTACTCACCCTTATGTTGTTCCAAACCTGTATGACTTCCTTTCTTCTGTGAAACATAAAAACATTAAAAAAAAATTACAATTAAAATCTCTCAGTACCTTTAGTCCACACATTTGAAGACAATGGGCTCCAGTGTTGTTTGTTTCTCAACATCCTTCAAAATATGTTCACTTGTGATCCATGAAAGAAATGTTTGAGGTTTGGAACCACATGAGTGCTTTCCCTTTTAAGAACAATGATTTGAATAAACTTCTAACCCTTAGTCTTAAAAATTACTTTTCTAAGCGATCAGACCATAGGCGCGGGAAGTGGGGGTGCTGTTTTTTTCGTGTGGGCAACTGTTTAACTGTTGGGAATACAAAAAAAAAATCGGAGTGTCTATTTACACTAAGTGCAAATAGCCCGCCTTGTTGGCAGAGGCTTACATTAATTCCACCCACCAACGTGTGACTGGGCTAGTCAACATTTCAAAAGACGGTCACCAATCGTCAGATTCAGTGGCGTAGAGGGTAAAGTTTGTATCATACTACTTTTGTCGCGATCGACCCGAGTTCGAATCTGCCTTTTGGCAAAGTTTTTTTCTCCCTTTTCAAATTTCAAATCACATCAGAAAAGCATTTATTTTTAATAAAAATGAAGGAAATAATCAAAAGGTTGAAAAAAAAAAAGTATCGGGTAGGTGTAGGGAGGGCTTTTGTCCCAATAAGGTGGGATCTATTTAATAATTTGAATTAAAATTAAAATTTACAGTCAATAATTGCATACTGTTTTATAAAGTATTACAATGCTAAGGTGCAGATAATTGCCACTATTTGCAATAATTAATTAGAATATCCTGCTATTTTAACATAGTATAAATAGAATCTATAGCTATCTGCACTTAGTGTAAATAGCATATCACTAAAAATACTGCTATTTTCACTTAGTGTAAATAGCCTCTATCGCACCTCCGTTTTTTGAACCTTTAACCGCATAAACACATTGCATTACACCAAATACACCAAATAATGTTCTTTTTAGCAACGTCATATGACCCCTTTAAGCTTACGTTTTTGGTTTTGTTTTGTTTTTTTAATATACTGTATTTTATTTTATTTCAGTTATATATCTCTTTTATTTCAAGTAACGAAAGTTTTTTTTCTTCCCTCGTTTTAGTTGCAATTAACTATAATAACCCTGCTCATAAACATTCTGACAGCAACACCTTATCATTGTCGCAACGTGTTTGGCATGGAAAAATGCTGTTTATGTTTTTCTTCTACTTTAAAACCTAGTTTAGTTTAGTTTTCTAATAACTTTCTTCAAATAGAATGGAATAATTCCGCATTTGATTTGAATTTTGAATGATTATTCGTAGCTGTGCTTACTTTTACATTTGAAGTATTTTAGTAGTGGTTGTGTAGCTCTTCACTGTGATTGTTTTGGTGTGGATGCTGTCTGAGTTTTCCGTGTGCTCTGTTTCTCTCTGAGAGGTATTTTCCATGTGCTTTCCCTGCTCTCTGCACCCCTCTCCAATAAGCAGTTGAAAGCGATGGCTCTGTCTACAGGATACGGAGCTGCTCATTTCCTTCTGTTCATGAGAATAATGGCAGGAGGGACGCTCTGGGCAAAGTAAAAACAATAAACATGCATTATGCACTTCAAGGAGCGGTTCAGAAGAAAAACAAAGAAAATAAGAATTACGTACCTCCAAAAAAGTTAGTTTGCAGTTTTGACACCTGCTGTCTGACAGTGTCTTTCCATAGAAAATCCCCTCAGCTGTAGATCTGTGCTTCAGCTCCACTTCTGCCTGGAATCACAGTTTTTACAGCCCAGTATATACTCAAAAATTAAATAATATATATAAATAAACTATAATATGTATTTTTCCTGAAATATTTCACACAGAAATTACATTCCAGACCCATATGATTATTATAAAAAAATAAATAAAAATCAGGGAACATGAAAGCAGATGTTCAGTAGAATGTTCATGCTGCTATTTTCCATATTCTCATGAAAAAGAAGTGCACTTTAGCAAAATTCTGCTTACTAAAGTGCTTACTACAAATATGATATACTTTAAAATTAACATTGAGTCATTAATTGCATGCTAATTGCAATTAAATGAGGCTGCGTTATTGTTAATTTTTTATATTAAATGCAATTAGTTGACCCACTTCCGTAGAACCGTAGAAGAATAAAAGTACATTTTCATGTGTAATTTCATAAATCTGTTGTCTTTCATAATTGTAATGTGCTTTCAAGGAGTTCTGATGATCTAAAATATATTTTTAGAAACTTCTATGGACTTCTACTAAAACGTGTAAGGAGCTGCAGTTTATTAAATTCAAAATATATTCACTTTAATTGTAATATTACATAATACACTAAAGTTCAAATTAAAAATGTGCTTTAGTTTGCAGTCAACTCATCAAAATAGGTGTGCTTTTTAAAGCACAACAAAAGATTAGTAAAACATTATTTTAAATGTACTGAATAAAATGGTTAATTTGAAATTATTACAAAGTGCACTTTTAAAAAGTCTACTTAAAAGTGTTAAGAAAGAGTGCACTTAAGTGGCCATTTATTTCATTAATATTATATTATATGATTTTTTTTGTTTGTGTTATGCTTTTAAAATCTGTGCACATTCAGTACAATGAAGTCAAAAGGTTTGATGTTAATGATACCAACCAAACACCATTGACACCTCGTATGTTCTTAAAAATGATAGCAACATGCTAGATTGAATATGCAGAAATGGTTGGTGGTCAAATTTTTTTATAATATTCTGTTCTCTGGATATGAATAAGTTAATAAGAATAATTTTGCCCTGTTTTATTGCCCACCAGGCAAAATTATCACTATCATTACAACCATGGTTGCTTGTGTTTTGTTGTCTTTTTACAGCCACACAATCACTGTTATATTTTACAGAAAGCATCTGCATGAGTTGATTGTGTTGGAAAATAGGTTCTGTTTGTTAGTCACCGCACACTGAGTTGTGGGGGCGGAGCTTATCGGGACCACGCCCCCTTCTAGACTTGTTGACAGACTGTGTGACAGACTCCTCCCTCTCGCTGAGTTTTTGTCTGTCTCGGTCAGTTATGTGGATGCATTGTTTTCGGCGCTCCTCTAGCAGGGGCGTCTCATTGAGCAGCGAGGGGGGAATGTGTGTGGTCGCATTTGTTTTTGACTGGATCGGGGGCAGCATCAGCATGGGCCCGCCCCTGATTCACAGCAGCGTCGCCCCGTCCCGTGTGATGCATTGCTGGATTCAGAGGGGGCTTCGCTTAAGCGTGATGCTTATTGTCGGTCTCTCCTGAAGGTCTGGCATGCGTCTGATCTTTGAAACGCAATAGACGCCCATGCATTCCACTCACCACGTCACCGGCACGAAGGTGGGTGACAAGAGGAGGACAGAAAAGAGTCAAATTTGCTCCAAATGGCTCCTCCAAAGAATACACATTCCAGGAGAGCAATGCCTTTATGCCGCTGCCGAGGAATCTGTATCGTCTAAAGAGCAGAGAGAGAGTTCCCAGGGGTTATTTTCTTTGAGTTTAATCGAATTTGACAGACCATTTAACATGCGGCCGTCAAAGTTTCGAATCTGGTCTTGAGTCAGGTGCCGTCAGGGTCTAAAGTTAAAGCTGTGTAGCACACCTGCCAATGGAGAGTGAATTGAGAGAAGGTACTAACCTTAAATATGATGGCATACCAGCCACGAAAGAATTAAAACTATATTTATTTTATCCTTTCGACAATGGAATACTTTGTTATTGTGCCTTGAGAAACCTCTTGTGAACAAGAAGTGTAAATTCTTGCAAATTATATAATATTAATCACTAGCCACTTAAGTGACTTTCATGGCTGTTTCTTAACACACTTAAGTACACTTTCAAAAAGTGCACTTTGCAATAATGTCAAATTCAGTGTTGAGGGTAACGCATTACAAGTAGCGTTAATTTACGTAATCATATGACTTTTTTCAACTAACTAGTAAAGTAATGCATTACTTATAAATTAAAAAAAATATATATCTGAGTTACTTTTTCGAACAAGTTATTCTTCTGAAAGGGCCTTTACAGTTGCCAAAAATATAACTTTTTGTTCTTTGTTATTAAAAAATAAAGCCCAGATGACAGAAAGTAACACAAAAGTGTAGTGCATTGTTCCATAAAAAGTAACTAAGTAATGTAATTAGTTACTTTGTTGTAGAGTAACGCAATATTGTAATGCATTAGTTTTAAAAGTAACTTTCCCCAACACTGGATTAAAAGTTTTACTTTAAAGTACATTTTAATTCATTTTTAATATGTTTTAATAATATTTTGCCATGCTTTAAAGAAGTACACTTATGTAGTTATCATGTAAAAATGCTTGATTATAATTTTAACTCGTGTTATTCAATATTACATTTAAAGTAAATGTATTTGTACTAATGTACTAAATTGCAATTTCATCATTACAAATGTGTAATTACACATATATTTAAATGCATGACATACAAGTCGCAATTGGAATGACATTAAATTATATTTTAGTTTAGCATAAATGCTCGTTAGTACTTTCAGAAGTACTTTAGCCATATTTCAAAGACAATAGAATTATGAAAAGATATATAAAGATGTACTTAAGTGCTACTTAAGTATGTACAAAAAGCACTCTTTAAGGTACTTACTAAGTTTTTAGTAAGATTTTTTGTTTTTAGTAAGTTTTTACTATTTTTATTTAATTGTAAACTATAACAAATTTTAATTTAATTGCAAATAGCATGCAATTAAATGTCATAAAACATTACATTCAGTTCACAATTAAGTATACACTTTTAAAGTATATTATTTCCATAACAACTACTCTTTTTAAAAGTATCCTGATTAGGGATATGCCGGTATCAAATTTTCATGTTGCGATTAAGATGTATAGGCCTACTTCTCTGTTTCAAGGGACGTCATGATTTTGCTTGCAATATTTTCGTTTTGGTCATTTAATATTCCACATATGTGCTGCCTGCTGCATGATGTGTCCAGAAAAAAAAACAGCTCTTGTTATTGAATGCACGCAAGTCACAACAGATGTTTTCATTAGTAGCCTTTTTGTATGTCTTTCATTTGAATCACTTACATCAATAAGGGTTGGACGATCATTCTTAAGTTTCACATGATTTTAGTGTGAAAAAATGCTTACTAATATAAGTTATTTTCAACTTTACAGCAGAAACCCTAAAATGACTCAAAAATGATGATAAAACGATGTATTTGCACAGTGTTTGGTGGTAACAGACACACCACAAATGCTTCTGGTTGAGTTTAGTGTAAGTGGTATTGAAGCTGTATGGGTTTAACTTTAGCTCTGGGTGTCATGTGCTGCTGTGCCGTGATTAGCAGATCGTGTAGTTGTTCTGTAGATGTAATCTGTCTCGTACTCATTGTGAGCGTGGTTAAGCAGGTGTTGAACAGGTAACGCTGCATAACTGTGCACTGGAGGTTTCTGAGAGCCGTGCATGGGCCGGCCAATGCCTGAGCAGATTTCCCCTTCAGGCACAGAGACACCTGAGCCAAACCCAACCAAAACCCTCCCCAGTATCCCAGGCCTCAGTAACCCGCTGGAGCGCCGCTTAGTGTCGCTCGGTCTCAGATCGTGTTCAGTTTTGGCTCATGTGCGGTCATGTCTGACAGCCTCATCACTCATTACCAGTGTTGGGGGTAACGCATTACAAGTAACGCGAGTTACGTAATCAGATTACTAGTATCAAGTAACTAGTAAAGTAATGCATTACTTTTTAATTTACAAGAGAATATCTGAGTTACTTTTTCAAATAAGTAATGCAAGTTACTTTTTTTATTGATTGACAGCTCTCCTGTCTCCATGTTGAGAGAAATCAGATGTTACTGTAGTTCTAAAATAAATATGAATATGCATTCATTCATCTCACTCACCAAAAAAACACAGATTCAGTATTCCTCAAAATGAATAAAATAATGCAACTCAGAATATAACGCAAGCCTGCAATAATTAAATGTTAAACAACACAAATATGCTTTATGTATTTAATCCCATTCTATTAACCAATGTCTTTGCTTCTGCCCTTCGATGATCCAGTTCAACCGTACTAATAAGCACAAATTACTCTAGACAAACATTTGTGTGTTTTTTTTTTTATTGCTGAAGTGTGTTGAAATTTCTTCTGCATTCTACGGTACGGACGTAAATTTACTTTCCCTTCAGCCTGAGGCTTATTCATTTCACTTTTGGTGTGAAAGGGCTTTTATATTTGCCAAAAATATAACTTTTTTATTTTAAAAACAAACAAGCAAGCCCCGTCCAGATTTAAAAAGTAACGCAAAAGTAACGTAACGCATTACTTTCCATAAAAAGTAACTAAGTAACGTAATTAGTTACTTTTTTATGGAGTAACACAATATTGTAATGCATTACTTTTAAAAGTAACTTTCCCCAACACTGCTCATTACTGCTCATTTGATTGTAATTAACTCCTTAACTAGAGATAGAATTGGAGATTAATTTATTGGTGATTAACACTTATTGGTGTTTCATAAATGAAAAAAAATTTTTTTAAAGTTTAAAAATCTCTAATATATTTGATTATAGAGTTAAAATGTTTTGCTTTTGATTTGTTTTTATGCTCATTTTGAAGTATCGCATCAGATGTAAACGCCATATTTTGAAAAAAAAAAAATCCCTTAATTAGCAAAAAAGTTTTTACGCTCGCTTGAGGTGGTTTTTGACTTGTGCGAAAAAGGATTAATGTGTATAATGAGAGACGGAAATGCACAGCGGCCTAGCGTGAGCGAAAGCCCCGGCTTAGCCTGAGCTGAAGCCGGGCAA
>NW_015666359.1:54533-57613 GCF_001515625.1 Sinocyclocheilus rhinocerous
AACTTTCCCCAACACTGCTCATTACTGCTCATTTGATTGTAATTAACTCCTTAACTAGAGATAGAATTGGAGATTAATTTATTGGTGATTAACACTTATTGGTGTTTCATAAATGAGGCATAATTTGGGATTGTGGGAATCACCGTTTCCTACAAGATTGTGCTTTTGGCCACTATTTCTTTTTCTTTCTTTTCTTTTACATGTTTTATGTTTTTCATGTAAACAAATAGATCGATTTCACTGACAAATTAGCATTTTTATCATTGCCTCCAAAAGTTAACAACCCAAGTCAGTTCAGAATGATTAGTGAATCTGTTTGACACATTCATTAAAAAGCGCAAATAAATTACACATATCAAGCAGCTCTTTTGCAGATTGGAAAGCTTGTAGCGCTGCAGTGCTGTTTTAGTCTTTTAGCTTTAAAAATTGTGTTGACTATTTATTTTAAATTTAAGCAATAAGCCCCAAGAAGCCGTGGTTTACAGTGAATTTATAACAGCTAAGGGGCGTTGTTAGGTACGACACGAAGCGGAGTGCCTAAAACCCCCTTAGCTGTTATATATTCAATGTAAACCACGGCTTGACGGGGCTTATTGCTTTTATAAAACGGTTATTCCATATACGTAGTAAGGTTTCACAAAATAAAACAGAGCAAATAAAGTGTAATGATATTAATAAAAACAGTATTCTTCCACCAAACAATGTAGTTCCTCAGAATCAGTTGTGGTTCCAACAAAGTGGTTGCTGAGCAACACACAGAAGTAAACAAAGGTGTATGTTTGTAGAGTAATTTACAACAGCTTCGAATGCGGCTCAACCAATCAGAATCAAGCACCGGAACTATCCGGTTTATAAACAGTTTTATGAAATATACTATTATTCATGTTTATGACCTAAGATTTTGTAAGATTTAAATTTTTCTTTTAAGAAATTAATATGTTTATTCATCGAGTATGCATTGAGTTTAAAAGACATTTATAATGTTACAAAACATTTCTCTTTTACACTAGACTCTATACATGCTGAACTTTCTATTCATCAAAGAATCCTGAAAAAAAAAAATCATTGTTTCTACAAAATATGAAGCAGCACAACTGTTTTCAACATTGATAATAATCAGAAATGTTTCTTGAGCAGCAAATCAGCATATTAGAGTGATTTCTGAAGATCATGTGACACTGAAGACTGGAGTAATGATGCTGAAAATACAGCTTTGATCACAGGAATACATTACAGTTTAACAGATATTCAAATAGAAAACTGTTATTTTAAATTGTAATAATATTTCACAATATTACTGTTTTACTGTATTTAAAAAAAAATAAAATAAATGCAATATTGGTGAGCAAAGGAGGCTTCTTTTAAAAACATTAAAATATCTTACTGACCAAAAACATATGAATGATAGTATGCAAAGATTTTGTAAGATTAAAAAAAAAAAATAATAATTTTTTAAGTTTAAAAATCTCTAATATATTTGTTTATAGAGTTAAAATGTTTTGCTTTTGATTTGTTTTTATGCTCATTTTGAAGTATCGCATCAGATGTAAACGGCATATTTTGAAAAAAAAAAATCCCTTAATTAGCAAAAAAGTTTTTACGCTCGCTTGAGGTGGTTTTTGACTTGTGCGAAAAAGGATTAATGTGTATAATGAGAGACGGAAATGCATTTGCTGAATAAATTCCTCCATGCACATCAAAAAAGACTTTACGCTATGGGACAGAACAACCTGACTAACCAGCGGACCGATCTCGTTGCATTTATGTACTTCTGTATAAGCATCTTACACGACTGCGTTCCCAAACAGCAGCATCCGCCTCCGAAAGCAATCACTGCATTTATTGTGTTTCGTCTGCTCGTTCTGAGACGCAAGTCATTTATTATATATGAAAATTATTATATTCAGTGGCTTCTCCTAGTTTTCTTAGAGATATTTAGTGCCAGTTAATCAGGAAGTGACGATTTTATTCTCTTTGACTCGTTGGATGGAAACGGTGCTTATTCGCAAATGTTTTGTGCGATATTCCAGTTTTGCGCACAAGTTAAATTCGCATCTTTGGATGGAAACCCAGCTAGTGTTTCACATTAAATAAGATTGTGTCTTTGAGAATGAGAGTAACAAGAGAAACTTGGTCAAATGCCTAATGTATTTTTTTTATCAAAATGATTTGTTAATAATCACGTGTAGTAACCTTTTTTAAAAGAAGAACAGAAAATAACAGAAATGGGAAAAAGATCATTGTGTTTTTCAGCAAAGTGGAGGCGAGTGCATTAATTGAGCGAGCGAGAGAGCAGCCAATGGAAAGGAAAGTGGTGGGGTGTGTGTGTGAGAGCCAGAGTTCATTCCCATGTCTCCTGTAGGATTATTCACAATGAGCGCTTTGTCCCGCAGACATGAGGCTAATGTGTGTCCACTCTTTATATTTGTACTTACTCTGAGACAAGAGAGCTGACGGGGGGTTGTGTCAAGCGCTAGCTCTTTTGTTTTTTTGCGTCCTCATTGAATGTGGCACAGTTGGCCCAGCTTTACAGTCGGCTGGCGTATGGACACACTTATCAGACACTGTTCTGGGAATCAAAGCATTTGCTGTCTTTGATGGGGGAAATGCGTATTTTTATGCAGCAAAATAGTGCGAAACGGTGTTTGAAAGAGCTGTCAGAGAGCCCAGCCCTCCAGCGCTCTCGTTCTCTCGGCCTCGTCCAGCTCATAAACATAACACGAGACACTGTGCTCTTTATCTTGGAGGGAAAAGGACGGATGGGGCAGCGGCGCTGGGACAGACTGTTTTCCACGCACAGCGTTTTCCAGCTGAACTCAGAGTCCTGGCAGCCTCATGGAAAAGGGCTGTGATCGTGCCTTTGGCCCGCTCGTAACCTTTAACTGACTTGATTTGAACGTTTACAGCTGCTGGGAATATTTGGATAGGTGGCGCTTTGCACAAAATGGCCAGCAAACACGCTCAGTGTTATTGATATACTATTATAGCTTTTTATTAGCGCTGTCAAACGATTCATCGCGATTAATCGCATCCAAAATAAAAGTTTTTGTTTGCATAATATATGTGTGTGTGTGTACTGT